>NW_012102976.1:620203-623480 GCF_000951045.1 Mandrillus leucophaeus | reverse complement strand
GTCTCTGCCCAAGGCTGTCAACAACATTAAAATGGATATCACACAGCCATGCATTAATGCATTTTACCCAAAGGTGAGTAAAATCATGTCCCCAATTCAGAGCCTCTTAGTCTTATTTAAATGGGATTCTTATTAGCTTGGTTATAGGGCTTCCTAAATCATTACAGATTAAAAGGAAGTGTAGTAAGAGGCAGGCATCTTGACAGCTGCAAAAATTGAGAGCAGAATGCCCCATAACAAATAAGGACGTACAAGAGGCTGAGGCAAAAGCTAAACTGGCAAATCAGAGGAATCTGATATGGGGGCAAACAGTCCTATGAACTTTAGTGGCCCCGAGGCATTGCCCATTTAACAACATTGCCACATAGTAAAATACTTAGGTTAAGTAATCAAGATCCAGAGTCTTCTACTGTGGTTAAAAGAAAAAACATTTTGACACTCTAAAAGAAGGTAAGCTTCATCAGTTTTCTGGAATTTTAATTTATGTATAATGTTCTATGAAAGTGATTCTGTCAAATACAGGAGAGGCCCCTCTGCTCGCCATTCTTTTCACCTTCATCTAATCAATACCACATTGTTTGTGTAGGAAAATGCCTTCTGAATTCAATTTTTGGAGTCTAGGATTATATATTATCTCAGAGGGTTTGGCACTAGTACTTTTCCTTGTTTTTGAAGAAAGTACTTATTATATTCACCAATCCCCAAATATTTCAACTTGTAGACACAGAGCAGTTACTCTCCATCCCCACCTCCCCATCCTATGAAGAGTATAGGACTTTCTGGCTGCACAGAAAGTATTATTGTAGGTATAGGATTATCAAAAATTTCCCATGTTCTCATGTTTTTTAAGCCAACTGGCATGCTAGGTAGTATTGCAATCCTGATACATTATCCCGGAATGTTCTTTCCCATTTCTGTATCTGGCAAACCTTTATTTACTTAAGACCACGTCCCATTATAAAATAAGTTGTATTATACATGTAAAGCACTATCAATAAAAGGAAAAACTGACAAATTAGACAGTCAAAGTTTAAAAGTTTGCTCTAGGAAAGACCATGTTAAGAGGATGAAAAGACAAGACAAACTACAGACTTCGGAAAAAATTATTTGCAAACCATATATCTGACAACTAAAGTATATAAAGAACACTGGAAACTCAACAGTAAAAAAATCATAAAATCAAATTTAAAAATGGGTAAAAGGCATGAAGAAACATTTCACGAAAGAGGATATACAAGTGCAAAAAGATGTTCAACATTATTAGGGAAATGCATATTAAAACCACAAGATACAAACACACCTTAGACACCTCAGAATGGCTAAAATAAAAAATAGTGAAAACACCAAGTACTGATGAGGATATGGAGAATCTAGTTCACAGGCACATTTGCTGGTGGGAATGTGAAATATTGCAGGCACTCTGGAAAACAGCTCGGCAGTTTCTTTAAAAACTAAGCATGCCACTATCACACGACCCAACAATTGCACACTGGGTCATTTATTCCAGAGAAATGAAAACTTAAATTCTTACAAAAACCTATATACACAAGTGTTGGTAGCAACTTTATTTATAATAGCCCCAAACTGTAAACAACCCAGATGACCTTCAGTGAGTGGGTGGTTAAACAAACTATGGTACTTTCAGCACTACTCAGCAACGAAAAGGAACGGGTTAATGATTCATTGTGCAACCTGGACGAATTATGCTGAGTGAAAAAAGCCAATCCCAAAAGTTGCAGACTGTATGATTCCATGTATAGAACATTTTTGAAATGACAAAATCATAGAAATAGTGAAGAGATTAGTGGTTTCCAGGAGGTAAGGAAGGTGGGGAGTGGGGAGTGGGAGGGAGGGAAGTGGGTATGGCTATGAAAAGGCAACACAAGGGATTTGTGTGATGGCAATGTTCTGTATCTTGTCTGTATCAATGGTAACATCTTGTGTTATACTTTTGCAAGATAGCACCCTTGGGGGAAACTGGATAAAGGGGGCATAGTATCTTTCAGGATTGTGTCTTCCAACTGCATATGAAAATAGTTATCTCAAAAACAAAGTTCACTTAAAAAATTATGAGCTCCTTAAAACTCCATTGGACTGTGAACTCCTTGAGGGAAAGTGTATTTTATTTATTCAGCAGCTGATACAGTGCTGACTTGTAGAAGATATTTGAAAAGTGTCTGTGGGTTGCCTTAGGTGAGAGAGGCTAACCATTTGAATGTAGCCATATTAAGCACCCATAACTGACAGTACATCTCCAAATGAAGGGCAACTCTGTGCTGACCCATTCTTTTAAAAACTATCTCCTGAGCATCTACTTTATGGTAGGCATTGTTCTGAGTGCTGGTGTCTTAATTCAGGCTGCTATAACAAATTAGCACAGGCTGGGTGGCTTAAAAAGCAAATATTTCTCGTGGTTCTGGAGGCTGGAAGTCTGGGATCAGGGTACCAACATGGTTGGGCTCTTGGTGAAGGCCCTCTTCATGGTTATATCCTTATATGGCCTTTCCTTGGTTTGAGCACATACACCGAGAGGGAGAGATCCCCTGTCTCTTTCTTTTTGTCCAAGGGCACTAACCTCTATGCTGGGGACCCCACTCTATGACCTTATCTAAACCTAATTACCTGCCAAAGGCCCCACCTCCAAATACCATCACACTGGGGATTAAAGCTTCAATGATGAATTTGAGAAGGGGACATAAACTTTGAGATCATAGCAGCTAGAAATACAGTAGTGAACAAAATCAGGGGGGAATGCCCTGGCTTTCAGGGACCTTACAGTTTAACTGAGCGGAAGACAATGAATATAATACGTACATTATGCAATATGTTAGGAAGTAATAAGTGCTATGGAAAAAAATTTTAAAGCAGCGTTTACAGGTTAAGGATATAGAAAGGCCTGGCCTGCAAGAGTGGGTGGTTGCAATTTTAAACAGTTTGAAGAATATCATTTGAACAAAGGCTTGAAGAAAGTGAGAGAGAAAACCATGCGGATATATGAAGGAAGAAAGTTCCAGGCAGAAGGAACAGCCATTGTAAAGGCTTTGAGGTAGAAATGTGTCTAGCATGTTCAAAGACTAGTGAGCAGGTAAAGCCAGTGTTGGTGAAACAAGATGAATGAGGGAGAATAGTTTGGTGAGAGGTTAGAGGGACAGTGAGAATATAGAACATTGAGAGTCTTTTGGCTTCTCCTTTTTTTTTTTTTGAGACGGAGTCTCGCTCTGTCGCCCAGGCTGGAGTGCAGTGGCCGGATCTCAGCTCACTGCAAGCTCCGCCTCCT
>NW_012102976.1:617054-618398 GCF_000951045.1 Mandrillus leucophaeus | reverse complement strand
TTTTTTGAGACAGAGTTTCGCTCTTGTTACCCAGGCTGGAGTGCAATGGTGCGGTCTCGGCTCACTGCAACCTTTGCCTCCCAGGTTCAAGCTTTTCTCCTGCCTCAGCCTCCCAAGTTGCTGGGATTACAGGCATGCGCTATCATGCCCGGCTAATTTTGTATTTTTAGTAGAGATGGAGTTTCTCCATGTAGGTCAGGCTGGTCTCGAACTCCTAACCTGAGGTGATCTGCCCGCCTCAGCCTCCCAAAGTTCTGGGATTACAGGTGTGAGCCACTGCACCCAGCCCTCAAAAATTACCTCTTGTCGTTGATATTTCTATTTTGTACGTCTGTATTAGTTATCTATTTATTGCTACATAACAAATTACCCCAAATTTAGCAGCTTACAACAACAAGCATTTATTATCTCAGTTTTTCCATGAGTCAAAAATGCAACTGCAGTGTAGTTGGGTGCCTCTGCCCCACAGTGTCTCAGTGTCAGGCAGGATCACAGTCGCATATGAAGGCTCAAATAAGGAAAGATTTACTTCCAGGCTCACTCACATGGTTAGGGGAAGGATTCAGTTCCTTACAGGCTGTTGGAATGAGGACCTCAGTCCCTCATGGGCTGTTGGATGGTGTCTTTATCATAGGAGTTTCTGTCTAAAGTAACTCACAGCATGGCAGCTGGCGTTCACCAGAGCAAGCAAGCAAGAGAGCAAGAAAGGATAAGGAAGATGGAATCCACAGTCCTTTTGTAAACCTAATCTTGATAGTGACATCCCATGACCTTTACTGCCTCTGTTTGTTAGAAGTGAGTGGCTAGGCCAGCCTACTCTCAAGGAAAGGGAATTTCCCAAGGGTGTGAATACCTGTAGGCAGGAATCACTGGAGGCCCTCTTAGAGGCTGCCTACCACAACGTGTCTCTCAGAAAACTTTCTACATAATTTATATTTTATCTTAGAATACATTTTTTACTAAGAATTTTCTGGTATCTCCTGAAAATATTAGTGATACTCAAAGATATAAAAAAGAAAGCTTAGGGAACAATACACTTAGCACTATGATCATATCATTTTCTATCTTCATTTGCTTCACCATCCCTGGAGCATTGCCTTTGTCCAAGATGGCTGAACACCCATTAAATCAGCCATTGGAAAGGGAGGAGGGATGGGCACAACCCAAAAGTGACAGCTGTCAATTGAGCTCACTTCAACTCAGATCCTGTTTGCCAGAACATAATCACATGGCCACACCCAGCTACAAAAGAGGCTAGGAAATTTAGTCTTTGGTTGGGCAGTCATGGACTCAACTAAAAATTAATTATTGTGGAGGAAAGGGGAGAATATACATATATAAAAA
>NW_012102976.1:606975-612904 GCF_000951045.1 Mandrillus leucophaeus | reverse complement strand
AGCCAGGATGGTCTCGATCTCCTGACCTCGTGATCCACCCGTCTCGGCCTCCCAAAGTGCTGGGATTACAGGCTTGAGCCACCGCGCCCGGCCTTGGCTTCTCCTTTAAGTGAAATGATGGGGGCCATTGGAGGATTGGGGGAGTGGAGAGGTGGCGTGATCTGACTTCTGTTTGGGAAAGAATCACTCTATAGCTGGGTGTGGTGGCGGGCACCTGTAATATCAGCTAATGGGGAGGCTGAGGCAGGAGAATCGCTTGAACCTGGGAGGTGGAGGTTGCAGTGAGCCAAGATCACGCCATTGCACTCCAGCCTGGGCAACAAGAGTGAAGCTCCCATCTCAAAAAAAGAAAAAAAGAAAGAAAGAAAAGAAAACAATTAAACAATTACTCTGACTGCTGTGTTGAGAAAAGACAGTAGAGGAACAAAGGTGGAAGTAAGGAAGTATTCAGAAACTATTTCAGAAACTATTGCAGTATTCAAGGTCCAAGAGGTGATGGTGATTGGGACTGGGGTAGTAGCACTAGAGTTGTGAGAAATGACCCATTCATGTTTAGGTTTTGAGACAGAGCCAACAGAATTTCCTGCCAGATTAGATGTAAGAAATCAATGATGGGTCCAAGGCTTTGCAGCTGAGGAATTGGACAAATAGTGTTGCCATTAACTGAGTTGGAAAAAAAATGCAGGGGGATGGCTTTGGGAGGAAGTTGAGGAGTGCATATTGTTGAGACATCTATATGGAGATACTGAATAGGCAGTTGGAGATTTGAGACTGGACTTAGAGGAGAGGAATACAGGGCAGGAGATACAAATTTGGAAGTTGACAATATTTACATGGTATGTAAAGCCATAAAACTAGATGAGATCTCCAAGGGAGGAGCATATTGAAGAAGCCCAAGGATTGAGCCCCAGGTACCCTTTGGAGTTTTAAAGGCTAAGGAGAGGGAGAAGAACTTACTGAGAGAGACTGAGAGGCATGACCAGTGAAAGAGGAAGAAAAATGAGGAGTGTAGGGTCCTGGAAGCCAAGTGAACAGAGTATTTCCTGGAGGAGGGAGTGGTCACCTGATCAACTGTGTAGGTCAGGTCAGGTAAGGTGTGAGAACTGATCATTGAATTTAGCAATGTAGAGACAACTGGGACCTCCACACATCAGAGAGAAAGAATTTTAGCCATTAAAGGAATGTATGGCTCTTTACAAGAATGTAACTATGTTTTAAAAGATTTGTTTTAAAAAGCTATTTTTCACTTCCTGAAAAAGGTAAGCATAGAATTACAATATGATCCAGCAATTCCACTTCTAGGTATATACCCCAAAGAATTGAAAGCAGAAACTCAGATAATCATATGTCAATATTCACAGCAGCATTATTCACAATAGCCAAAAGGTGGAAACAACCTAAATGTCTGTCACCGGAGACTGGATAAACAACATGTGGTATGTACATACAATAGAATATTAGCCTTAAAAAAGAATGAAATTCTGATACTGGGTACACCATGTGTGAACCTGGAAAATGTACTAAGTGAAGTAAATCATGCACAAAATAACAAAATTCTACTCACGTCAAGTACCTAAAATAGTAAAATTCATAAAGACAACATAGAATAGCTGAGGAATAGAATAGCCTCCTAACCAGAGGCTGAGGGTAGGAGAGAATGGAGAATCATTGTGTAATAGGTATACCATTTCTTCTTGGGGGGATGAAAAAGTTCTGGAAATGGTAATGCTGATGGTTGTGCAATATTGTGAAGGAACTTAATCCACTGAATTGTACACTTTAAAAAGGTTAGAATGGTAAATGTAAGTGCCACAATTAATTTTTGTTTTGTTTTGTTTTGTTTTGTTTTTTTGAGACAGAGTCTCGCTCTGTCACCCAGGCTGGAGCGCAGTGGCGTTATTTCGGCTCACTACAACTTCCACCTCTCGGGTTCAAGCGATTCTCCTGCCTCAGCCTCCTGAGTAGCCGGGATTACAGACGCCCGCCTCTATGCCCTGCTAATTTTTTTGTATTTTAGTAGAGACAGGGTTTCACAGTGTTGCCCAGGCTGGTCTTGAACTCCGGAACTCAGGCAATCTGCCTGCCTTGGCCTCCCAAAGTGCACAGTTTTTTTAAAAAAAGCATAGGATGCAGGTAAAACACTATCTCAAGGGAAATTTATAACATATATTGGAATTAAAATCAACAAATAAGCAAAAGTAAAGCTATCTTTTATATATTGCTGACCTGAAAACTAAGTTTGCTTTAGGCATCATCTATAACTTGGCTTTCCTTATAGATCCTTTTGTACATGTTTGTTACACTCATTTCTTAAAGGCTCAAGCCTTAGCCGTCACAGTTAAAGAAAACGATATCCCTTTATACAGGTCATCATCAGAAGGGCAGGAGAAAAGTCAGCTACTGCAGAGTGATCCAACTACTTACAATTTTAATAAGAGTGTATCTTTTAAATAACATATTTTATTTATCCGTATACTCTCATTCAGGAAAACTGTTCTCTCTCTTATATAATGTTTTTTGAAAAGAATGTTCCCTGAATGCACATGTAAATAATTTCTTTGCTAAAACCAGCGTTTCTGATAATTCCACAGAACTGATAGGGAGAAAACCTTGAGTACTGGAAGGTTTTGTGGTGCAGCATATTTAATAACCGTGACAACTCAAGAATTTTAAGCAGACTCGCCTCCTTGTCTGGGATCTGTCGGCAGCATTGTGTCTCTACTGGCAGGCCCCTCAATGTACTGTTTCAGCCAAAACCGTGCTAATGATGGTCTACCAAATTTTTACTTGGTATTTTAAAGTCTCAATATTCTCAGGATTTAGAAAATACTTTCCCCCACCCTTTCAAAAGCTGCCACTCTGAAATACATAGCAATTTTTAAAAAAAATCTAAAATTGCTTTACAGCCTTGATAAAACAAAGACTGGTGTGTTGATGTGGCTGCTTTTGTATGATTTCCGAGGTGAATTTAGATGACTGGAAGATAGATGGGTGCCAGATGCAGTTTGACATAGATTCAGGCAGCTGCTCCTGGGCTAGGTTTCATTAGCCGGTAAGTGCTCCAGCAGAAGCAGCAGAGCGAGGCCCCAAATGCCAAAATGACAGTGAGAACAGTGGAACAATACAATATTCACCAAGTGATTTTAATCTCGAAGATTAAATGTCACCCAATCAGTTTCCAGGTCTTAAAAAACCAACTTGTATGAAACCATTAGAGGGCCCAAGGCTTTGTTCACCAGAAGAAAAAAGTTTTACTGTTTTTGAAGGGGGAGGGTGGTTAGTTTTAAAACACCAAAAAAAAAAAAAAGTTTTAAACCCATGTTGGTTGACAATTAAAAATCTTGTCAACCCCGCCAACACCCATACCACAGTAAAAGAAGTTCATTCACTATTGCAACCAGGCAGATAGGCAGATTCCTCAATAGAAGGAACCAATGTTTGTTTATCTATCTTTCTTAAAATGAAAGTCTTGGATGGGGTTTCACAGGCCTCTTCCAGCTTAAATGCCCTCCCCCCCACCACGACCACACCCATTCTTCTCCAAAGAAAGACAGAAGTCTTAACACAGAGAGAGCATACGTCTTTGTTTTTGAGACCTTATGGTCTGCATAGCTATTGGTGGGTAAATAAGTACCCAACCACATAATTGTGAACTTAAAACAAAAGTTCCTATAAAGGATTTTTGCTCTCACTACTTGTGGTGTCATAAGTAATTATGAAACTGATTCCAGAATTCTCTATGCTTGATTTCAACTCACGTGTTTTCTCAACTGAGAAAGGGGACCTTTATTTAGTGTATTATTTACACGTACTAAACTTATCTTTGCTTTTCTGAAAAGAGTGTTATGATCTAACCCGTCAGTGATGCAACCATTTCATGTGAGGTAATTTTTTTTCACTAAAATTAACCCAAAATAAATAATTGATTGGACATGTACCTATTGGAAAACTGTAAATCTAACCAGTCTCTGCTTTTCTTCTTTACTTTTAGGAAGCTAGTGCATCACAATAGCTCTGAAGCATTACAGAGTATTTTTTTCCCCTCTAAATGTGTGTGTGCTCAGCTCTCTTAATAACAATGGGAGTTGTACTCAAAGAATAGTTTCCATTGCATTTTAGTATTTTTAGTCTTTTGCTTAGTAATAATGTCGTAATGCTACCTTTTTCTTTTTTTTTTTTTTTTTTTTTGTCTACAGAATGATTAAAGATTTGGAAATAAGCTCTGGTTGAATTAGAAACACTCTATGTTCAAAAGTAAATTTTAATGTTAACTAATGGCCATGTGATACCCTACCAAGTTTGAATATATTCTGGGCTTGAAGATATTGCATACATGTTCTCTGAAAGTTGAATTTCCTTGGGGCAGAGCTACCCATCTCTGAATTTACATTTGAATTACAGGGAATAACATCTTAGGTGACATGGTTTGATTTCATCTAAATCTTTGGGAAATGTTCCATAGTAATCAAAGCTTCTCCTTCTCTTCTTTTTTCCCTCCCTTCCTTTATGGGTCTAGCACTGACAGCTTGACCACGTTGACCTAAATATTAAGACCTTTTTTTTGTTTCACTGTACCCACTACTCGCAAGGGCTATGCTAGCAACCTTCATTGATGAGAGGTGAGTATTGCGTTAATGAAGTGTCGTTAGGTTCAGCACACTCATTGTGGATGAACCTAATTAGACTCAGATTGCATTTCTCCTGAACAGCTTTTAAAAGCCTTTCTAGCCTTTTTTTCTTTTCTTTTCTTTTTTTTTGAGAGAGAGTCTCACTCTATTGCCCAGGCTGGAGTACAGTGGCACAATTTCAGCTCACTGCAACCCCCGTCTCCCAGATTCAAGTGATTCTCCTGCCTCAGCCTCCTGAGTAGCTGGGATTATAGGCGCCCACCACCACACTCAGCTAAATGTTGTATTTTTAGTAGAGATGAGGTTTCACCATGTTGGCCAGGCTGGTCTCGAACTCCTGTCCTCAAGTGATCGTCTGCCTCGGCCTCCCAAAGTGCTGGGATGACAGACATGAGCCACCACGCCCAGCCCCTTTCTAGCCTTTCTTTATCCCTGAATTTACATAATTCCTCTGATCCATTTTACTTCATTTCTACCAGGTATAGGGTCCTTCTTTATATTCAAGAGATGTTGTGAGAAGACAGTGAAAAGGGGAAAGGTGGTGAAAAGAGCATTGGGGTCCAAGTCCAAAGTCCAGAAGGTTGCCTCCCTGTCCAGTGAGAGCCAGAGCCCTGTCTTCCTCACAGGGTGGCTGGGAGGGGTAAAGGAGCATATGGAGATCCTTGGAGAAAAGCGCTACATGCAGAAGTCTAAAATGCCATTGTGGTTATTTCTATTAATTACCAACCAAATCCAAAGCCATTTCAGTTGCTAATCATTTGATATTTTAATTCATTTTTTTCTACCATAAAAGCATAAATTTAAGTTACAGTCTCTTACCACTTATGGACTACTTACCACTCTATTAACTCTCAGTGCTATATCTATTCCCCTAGTTCTCCCATCCTGTTTTTTGTTTGTTTGTTTGTTTTGAGATGAGATCTTGCTATGCTGCCCAGGCTGGTCTCAAACTCTTGGGCTCAAGTGATCCTCCCTCCTCAGCCTCCCAAATAGCTGGGATTACAGGTGTGCACCAGTGCACCCAGCTCATTACTGGCATTTTTTAATGTAGAAAAAAAAAGTGCTGTCACCCAGTTGTAGCAATGAAAGTAGGAAGAAGCATGCTGATTGCTCCTGTTACTTGAGTTATAAAGCCATTGAAGAAAGTAGCTGGTCTTTCCTAGTCTTCATTATGTTTTCCCATCAGAATATAACTAAAGCAAAGGGACAAGAGGAGGGAATCTCAGAAAATGAACAATCCAGAGGTTTGACGCTCTTAGTAATTTGTGAGAGAATCTTTTCTTTTTTTTTTTTTTTTTTTT
>NW_012102976.1:599692-606925 GCF_000951045.1 Mandrillus leucophaeus | reverse complement strand
CTCTGTCGCCCAGGCTGGAGTGCAGTGGCCAGATCTCAGCTCACTGCAAGCTCCGCCTCCCGGGTTTACGCCATTCTCCTGGCTCAGCCTCCCGAGTAGCTGGGACTACAGGCACCCGCCACCTCGCCCGGCTAGTTTTTTGTATTTTTTTACTAGAGACGGGGTTTCACCGTGTTAACCAGGATGGTCTCGATCTCCTGACCTTGTGATCCGCCCGTCTCGGCCTCCCAAAGTGCTGGGATTACAGGCTTGAGCCACCGCGCCCGGCCGAGAGAATCTTTTCTTAAGCTTAGCCGAAAGCCTGGCACAGTGGACATTTGGTAAATGTTAGATAAAGAAAAAACAGGGGTATTGGTTTTATATTAAATTGCAGTGACAGAGGTACATTTTGAATGCTAGTCAGATGATGAGATTCATTCAGTAAAAATATATTTCTCCTATACTCCAGTCTGACCTAATGCCTTAAATGAGTGGAGTTTCATCTGATCTCTTGTGTACAGTGCGTACCACAAAGCCTCTGTAAGATTCGTCCCAGTTGGCAGCAGTGACAAGGCCTGCTGGGGACAAACCAGGGAGCTCTCCATCCAGTGCCAGTGACCACCAGCACAGTATTGAATTTAATGAGCATTATGTGATTAAACAATTATTAACAAAAATAGCTACTGTTGTTTATCATTTTCAGAGGCTGCACTAACTTTTCTACATTATTATCTCATTTAATCCTCACAATAACACTACACTGCAGGTTCTGGGTCTACCCCTTTTTTACAGATGAGGAAATTGAGGCTTATGCAAGTTGCTGAAAGTCAACCAACCAACACATGGTCAAGCTAGAAGTTGAAACCCTGTGTATCCCAGGACTGTTTGACTCCACAGTCAGTGTTTGCAGGCATGTCAGAAAATGTTGCCCATAGTTTGCTAAGTTACATGTTAAACAGTCTCAAAATACTCTTTGTTTTGCTTCTCTGGTTTCTCTGCAAAAGAACTGACAGGTTCTAATGGTATAAAATGGTATAAAAGTGGCCAAACTCATAATTGTCTCACACATCCGTGTGAAGAGACCCCCAAACAGGCTTTGTGTGAGCAACAAGGCTGTTTATTTCACCTGGGTGCAGGTGGGCTGAGTCCGAAAAAGGAGTCAGCACAGGGTGATGGTGTTATCATTAGTTCTTACAGGTTTTGGGATAGGTGGTGGAGTTAGGAAGCAATGTTTTGCGGGCAGTGGGTGGATCTTACAAAGTACATTCTCAAGGGTGGGGAGAATTACAAAGAACCTTCTTAAGGGTGAGGGAGATTACAAAGTACATTGATCAGTTAGGGCGGGGCAGAAACAAATTACAATGGTGGAATGTCATCAGTTAAAGTTATTTTCACTTTTTTTGTGGATCTTCAGTTGCTTCAGACCATCTGGATGTATACGTGCAGGTCACAGGGGATATGATGGCTTAGCCTGGGCTCAGAGGCCTGAAAATAATGAAGACTTTTTTCTTCTTCTTTTTTTTTTCACTGTTAATGTAGAAAAGATGATTTCTGATGAAGGGTGCCTTTACTTCAGTCTCATAGCACAGGCTCTCCCTCAGGTGGGAGGGTGAGTCAGAGGTGGATGACTATGCTTTGCTGGAGTTATTTGCAGTGTGTGACAGGGGCAGAAAGTGTGAATGCATGCAGCCTTACATCTGATGGGTACATCCCGAAGCTGCACGACTGTGGCAGCCTCAGATGAATCATGGCATTTTTAGGATCCGCATGTGTCGTCAACATACGTGGGTTGAATTAGCATGGAAGCATAGTAGTACTCTAGAAACACAAATAAAAGTAAAACACACCATTGGAATACCTGCAGTTTTTCACATGGAAACCAAAAGCTTGTGAAATCAGTACATTTTGAGCTTTTTGTTTTTAGAGCTAATGCTTTTGTTTACTAGCTAAGACCATCTTAGCATTTTCTATTTAAGTGTTTAAAATTCAGTCATAAAATTTCACTCTAAGCTAAAGCTGTTTATAGTAACTTAGGCTGCATGTGGGTGTATTAAAAAGGAAAAATATAATATATTTCTAAACAGATACAGTAAAGTTTTTCTGGTTCATGCTGCTTGATTGATGACAGATAGATGATTGATTGCCAGATAGATAGATAGATAGATCGATCACCATAAGTTTGTTTCCATCTGAGTTTGTTTTTAGAAATGTGCCTTGGCAAAGAATCTTCTTTAGACAGTTAAGTAAAGTGATATTTACAATAATATAAATTCGAAAATGAAACCCAGATCTTGAACTAGAAGATATGGATTCCAGCCTGGGCTTTGCTGCTTGGTGGTTGTGGCATCTTGAGAAAGTTTTCTCTGAGCCTTGCTCAGTTCCTCAAGTGTAAAACGGAATCGTAGCTGGTGCTTGGGGTCTTGGGGATGGGGAACAAATAAGATGATGATGTCAAAGTGCTTTATAATCTGAAAATGCTATACAGTTTTTTAAAGTACTGTAATTATCCAAGTTTAAAATTATCCACAGCCAGCAGATGGACTGATCTATCATCATTCTTCATCCATGAAGGGGATAATGTTTATTTTGGTCCCCTAAACAACACAGGTTTTTTCGTTTTGTTTTGTTTTTATACATTTATTGAGCTCTTATGATTTGTGAGGACTTCCTTCACATCAGCAGAATTTATATGTAGATTTATAAAGCCTTTGTTTACACACACTTGTTATTTATATAGCATACCAACTTTCTGTACATGTGAATTTTATAGACACCTGAAGTTTATCTTTTTAAGTACTTAAACTTGTTTAACATAAGCTTGTTCAATAAAAATCTTTCTTTATATCATTTCTGTTGTTGATGTTATAATAATATTTTTTCCATAGACAGCATTGAGCAATGCTACGTTTTCATCATGATTCAGGATAATTTAGATTGCTCAAATATTCTATTGAAACAGATTCCTTTAGGGTGGAGCTAGTAAGGGACATGGTGCTATTTACCCTTACTTTAAATGGTCCTAGATCAGTAAATTTTTTGAATTATTGAATCAATTTTGGTTTTTGTTTTTAATTAAAAGAGATGGGGTCTTGCTATGTTGCCCAGGGATGGTCTCAAACCCCTGGGCTCAACCAGTCCACCCACCTCTGCCTCCCAAAGTGCTGGGATTACAGGCGTGAGCCACCATGCCCAACCAAATCAATGTTTTGTTGTGTTTTTTTTTTGACTGGTAATAGAATTTATTCAAATGTGCCTTAATATAGGCGCTGGGGCTTCCCCATGGTGCTCTTGATATATAAGGCCCGGACATTCTCCCAGTTTTTCTTGAGCAATGACACCAAGAAGTTGACAGCCAGGTGAATGTTATACACAAGCTCATCGTCTGTCATCTTCATGTGACCAACAGCTACAGCCAGACATCACACCTTCTTCATTTGGAACTTGATTGTGGACTTCACCTCATCCACTTTGGCCACCATGTTTTCGTTGTGTGTGAGCAGGGAAGGGAATTTTCCTGCCTTATTTAGGCCTGGGCCAAGGATGCGTGGAATCTGCTTGATCAGAGACTCTGAGGCCAAAAACGCATCATACTTTTTGGCCAGTTTCTTGACCAGTTTTTTATTCTTGTTGAGTTTTTTCAGCGCCTCGATGTCCATGTGGGGGATATCCACAGCCTTGGCCTCGTCACAGTGCTGCTGGTCCCCCAGGACACACACAGAGAACTTGGGGCGGGGAGTGGACTTAAGCCTGATGGTGCCGGAGAAGCGCTTGTCCTTCTGGGGGTCATAGTTCTTCAAGCTGATCTGCAACTCCACCATCTCCAGGAACTTCCGGCGCTTGCGCTGGTTCCGGTGTAGGACTTCCCGCACGGCCGGGTGTCGCGAGAGACTGTTGCTCATGGCTTCTTACGCCGTGCTAACCGGAAAAGACAAATCAATGTTTTTATAATCCCTCCCTTCTATTCTCGTTGTTAGCTGTCTTTTTCTTTTTTCTACTATCATGTGCTTGCCTCTTTTAATTCTTTCTCCCTTCTGAATTTCTAAATTTTCGTTTACAATCTGTGGTTTGGGAAAAAGACCAGATATATTTTAATCTTTAAGATTAAATAGGCACTTAGGTAATACATGTTAATGTATGAGGTTTGGTATATGTGCTTTGTTATATCTTGTTTTTGTTGAAGGATTTATTTTTGCCAATTTTATAAGTTCCAAGTAACCAGTTCTCTCTGGATGAATTGTTTTACACACCAACATTTAAAAACAGCCTGCATCACTTTCCTCTAATAATCACCAGTTATACGGGGTTTTTTTGTTTGTTTTTGGTTTTTTTTTTTGAGATGGAGTCTCTCTCTGTCACCCAGACTGGAGTGCAGTGGCCCGATCTCAGCTCACTGCAACCTCCGCCTCCCAGGTTCAAGTGATTCTCCTGCCTCAGCCTCCCGAGTAGCTGGGACTACAGTTACATTCCACCATGCCCAACTAATTATTTGTATTTTTAGTAGAGATGCGGTTTCACCATGTTGGCCAGGCTGGCCTCGAACTCCAGACTTCCTACTTTGGCCTCCTAAAGTGCTGGATTACAAGCGTGAGCCACCATGCCTGGCCAATCACCAGTTACTCTTATATAGCTCTTTATTAATTACAAAGTGCTTATGTATACTTTGCCTACCTTGATCTCCACAAAATCGTGAGAGATGGGCAGGACATATCTTAATATTTTACAGATAAGAAAGCTAAGGCATAGTTTGAGGTTATTGAGTAGATTTTAACTAGGGATTGCAGCTGAATCTCCCAGGGAAGTTTGTTCACCTACACGTACCAAGGTATCCCAATTCCATGGGTCTGGGGCAGGACCCAGGTACATATATTTTGGAAAAAGGTCCCAAATGATTCTAATGTGCATAGCTTTCTCAGACCTTTTTCTCTGTCCCCCATCCCTCACCTCTGCTCCCACTGAGAACTGCTAGGTTAAAGTTTTTATCACCAGTAAGTGGTTTATTAAGATGTTTTCACCTGCAGGTTATAGAAAATCCAACAAACAGTGGCTTAAATCTGATTTTCAGTGGTTCCACTATCAGCTGGTGTGGTGGTCAGAGTAATGCTTCCTGTATGTTACTTTATGTGGTAAAAGAGACTTTGCAAATGTAATTAAGGTACTTGAGATTGGGAGATCATCATTATCTGGCTGGGCTCCGTGTAATTACAGGGGTCCTTGTAAGAGTGGGGCAGGAGCATCAAATGCAGAAGAAGGTGGGATGACGGAAGCAAGGGTTGGAATGTTGTGCTCTGAAGATGCAGGAAGGGGTTACAAGCCAAGGAATGAATGCAAGGCAGCCTCGAGAAGCTGGAAAAGAGGGCCTCCCCTGAAGCCTCTGGAAGAATGCGGCCCTCAGAAAACCTTGATTTTTAGACTTCTGACCTCAAGAACTATATGAGAATAAATTTGTGTCATTTTAACCCACTAAGTTATAATTTGTTACAGCAACAATAGGAAACCAGTACAACTGGGAAGTATAAAATGCAGATCCTGGCCAGGCGCGGTGGCTCAAGCCTGTAATCCCAGCACTTTGGGAGGCCGAAACGGGTGGATCACGAGGTCAGGAGATCGAGACCATCCTGGCTAACACGGTGAAACCCCATCTCTACTAAAAAATACAAAAAACTAGCTGGGCGAGGTGGCGGGTGCCTGTAATCCCAGCTACTCTGGAGGCTGAGGCAGGAGAATGGCGTGAACCCGGGAGGCGGAGCTTGCAGTGAGCTGCGATCCGGCCACTGCACTCCAGCCTGGGAGACAGAGCGAGACTCCGTCTCAAAAAATAAATAAATAAATAAATAAAATAAAATAAAATAAAATGCAGATCCTTAAGCCCCTCCCACTAAGATAAAGTTTGAGTAGAGTGGGTGAGGTTTAGGGAGCTGTGTTTAAACTAGTCCTTTGGTGATTTAGTGGCCTGTGGTTTTTGGCCTATTGGCCTGTATCTACAGAGTTACAAAATAATCACAAGGCCATTTACTGTTTCCCTCAGGTGTCTAGAGGTGGGTGGTCCCAGCATGGCAGGGTTTGGGGGTGGGGGTGTCATCAAGGACCCAGGCCCCACCTAGACCTCTGCTGTACTCCCCTCAATGTGTTGGTCTTTTACCCTATCCCCTTTTTTTTGAGACAAGTTTTCGCTCTGTCACCTACCCTATCCCCTTTTTTTGTTTGTTTGTTTGTTTGTTTTTTTGAGACAGGGCCTCACTCTGTCACCCAGGTTGGAGGGCAGTGGCGTGATGATGGCTCATTGCAGCCTTAACCTCCTGGTACCTCCTCAACCTTCCCACCTCAACCTCCCGAGTAGCTTGGGACTACAGGTGCACACCACCACACCTGGCTAATTTTTTTTTTTTTTTTTTTTTTTGTATCTTTAGTAGAGACGGGGTTTCACCATGTTAGCCAGGATGGTCTCGATCTCCTGACCTCGTGATCTGCCTGCCTGGGCCTCCCAAAGTGCTGGGATTACAGGCGTGAGCCACCGCGCCCGGCTCCTGGCTAATTTTTAAGTTATTTTAGTAGAGATGAGGTCTCGCTATATTGTCCAGGCTGGTCTTGAACTCCTGGGCTCAAGCGATCCTCCTGCCCTTGGCCTCCCAAAGTGCTGGGATTACGAGTGTGAGCCACCGCACCCGGCCTTACCCTTATTCTTGTTACATCATGGTCACCGATGGCTACCAGAAAGAAGATACCTTCCCAGAACTTCCAGGAGACTTCCCCTTACACCTGACTAGCCAGAACTGCAGCACCTGGCCATCTCCAGCTGCACAGGAGGCTGGACAGCAAGAAACCTCATATGGTATCTCAAAACATTATTCTGTGTCCCTTCTCCTCCTGGGAAACGCGTGCACCCCTCCAACAACACTTACCTTTCATCTGGCTTTTGTCTCCCTCCTCCAACATGGCTGTTTAGTGTCAGGTCCCTTTTAAAACTATCTCAGGCCGGTGGCTCACTCCTGTAATCCCAGCACTTTGGGAGTCCCAAGGCAGGAAGATCGCTTAAAACCAGGAGTTTGAGACCAGTCTGGGCAACAAAGTGAGACCCCTGTCTGTATAAAAAATTAAAATAATAAAATGGCTCCTGTCATTTTGGAAAAAGAAAACACTAATTTATTTAATCTTTACAACTCCATGGAGTGAGTAATTTCCCTTTTTTTTTTTTTTTTTTTTTTTGAGATAGAGCCTCACTCTGTTGCCCAGGCTGGAGTGCAGTGGCTGGATCTC
>NW_012102976.1:581358-599642 GCF_000951045.1 Mandrillus leucophaeus | reverse complement strand
GAAAATAGCAACTGCGGCCGGGCACAGTGGCTCTCGCCTATAAGCCCAGCACTTTGGGAGGCCGAGGCAGGCGGATCACCAGGTCAGGAGATCGAAACCATCCTGGCTAACACAGTGAAATCCCATCTCTATTAAAAATACAAAAACAAAATTAGCCAGACTTGGTGGCGGCGCCTGTAGTCCCAGCTGCTCGGGAGGCTGAGGCGGGAGAATGGCGTGAACCCAGGAGGCGGAGCTTGCAGTGAGCCGAGATTGCACCACTGCACCCCAGCCTGGGCGACAGAGTGAGAAAAAAAAGAAAATAATAACTGCAATGTGTTACCCCTTCTTTTTGATAACTTTTACTAAGTAATTTGTTAGCCTGTAGTAACTAGCAATAAAATTAGTGGAAAAAGTGTACGTACAATTTTTAAAAATTTATTGTAAGGAATCAATTTATAGGAGAGAGCAGGATTGAGTCCAGATTAGTAATTAAAAATTTGTTTTCTAGTGAAAGCATCTATTTCCTTGAATTCAAATTCACTTTAGTGTTCTGATGTTCCTCTTTTGACAAATAATTTAACCTGAGGGGAAGATATCTATAGACATTTTATAAACACAGGAAAGAATTTTAAAGTTGAGGATTTGAGCTTAGTTTTAAAAGAACCAAATGGTTAGCAGTTGTGTGCACCCCATTGAAAAGATGTGTATTTACTGTCAGGACAATGACATTTTCACATGACTCTGCAGAATGATTGGTTCTTGGGAATTTGCATAGTCTCATTGAAATGAAAAAAATGAACATTTAAATAAGACATTGAATTTTTTCTTACAGGTTTATTGACAAGAAGGAAAGGTTAAGCCGACTTAAGAGCAAGCAAGAAGAATTTCAAAAAGAGTGAGTGTTTTGTTTTGCCTTTTAATTTGTGGAGGTGATCTAGTCACCATTTGGTTTAATTCATTGCTGTGGTATGCAGATATATGGATTGCTGACTTACTGAATCTAGGATACAACCTCTTTTTTTTTTTTTTGAGACGGAGTCTTGCTCTGTCACCCAGGCTGGAGTGCAGTGGCTGGATCTCGGCTCACTGCAAGCTCCGCCTCCCAGGTTCAAGCTATTCTCATGCCTCAGCCTCCCAAGTAGCTGGGATTACAGGTGCCCACCACCACACCCAGCTGATTTTTTGTATATTTAGTAGAGACGGGGTATCACCATGTTAGCCAGGCTGGTCTCAATCTCCTGATCTCATGATCTGCCTGCCTCAGCCTCCCAAAGTGCTGGGATTACAGGCGTGAGCCACTGCACCCGGCCTCAAATGTCATTTTCTTATCAAGGTACATTCAACCACCTCTTTAAAATTATAGCCCTGCCCCACACATACACACCCAAGCACACATTCCCCATCCTCTTTTCCTGCTTTATTTTCCCCATAGCAGTTAATTTCTAATATATATAATTTACGGATTTATTTCACTTTCTCCCACCATCCTGAATGTAAAATCCGTGAAAACGGATTTTGTGTTTTGTTTGCAGCCATATTCCAGCTCCTAAAACTAGGATATAGTTAGGCCAGGTGCAGTAGCTCATGCCTGTAATCCCAGCACTTTGGAAGGCCGAGGAGTATGGATCACCTGAGGTCAGAAGTTCGAGACTAGCTTGGCCAACATGGTGAAACTGTGTCCCTACTAAAAATATAAAAATTTGCTGGGCACGATGGTGCATGCCTTTAATGCCAGCTACTCGGGAGGTTGAGGCAGGAGGATTGCTTGAACCCAGGAGGTGGAGGCTACAGTGAGCCAAGATTGTGCCATTGCACTCCAGCCTGGTTGACAAGAGTGAAACTCTGTCTCAAAAGAAAAAAAAAAAATGCTAGGACATAGTAAGCATTCAATAAAGTTTTGTTGGGCTGGACGTGATGGCTCACACCTATAATCCTGGCACTTTGGGAGGCCGAAGCGAGTAGATTGCTTGAGCCCAGGAGGTTGAGGCTTCAGTGAGCTTGATCATGGCACTGCACTCCAGCCTGGGAGTTAGAATAAGACCCTGTCTCAAATAAATAAATAGATAAATAAATAAATGTTGAATGAATACATTCTTTATGCACGGTTCTGATTAGGTCTATGGGGCAAATTTCTAGAAATGAAATGACCACATTACAGGATATAGAAATTTTAAAAGGTTCTTGATACACATCACCAAAACCCTGTCTTTCCCAAGGTTAAATCAGTGTGTACTCACATCAGGAACTGTGAGACAACATGTCCACTGTGCCCTCACATTGTTATCAACTTTAAAACAACTTTAGCCAGCTTAGTATGTAAAAATTACAGTTCTTTTAAATTTATATTGCTTTTTCATGCATTTCTCCCCTTGATAATGATGAGTTTGGGTCCTTTACTTATTTATAAAATTTTGTTTTAGTGTTTTCTAATTTAGTATTGATGGTTTTCTAATTGATTCATAAGACTTCTTTAGGTTATAAAGTTACTAAGTCTTTGTTACCTGTGTTGTAGTTATTTTTCCTGGTTTGTCATTTAAAAAAAAAATTTGCTTATGGTGCTTTTGGTTATATAGTTTTTGTTAGTGTAGTCAGTTTTATCTTCATAGTTCTTTTGCTTTATAGTTCTTTTGCCGCATAGTTCTTTTGCCTTTTTGGAAAGGTCTTATCTACCTCTAAGATCAATTATTCATCTGTAATTTCTTTTAGTTCTCTTATGTTTTTTAATGTTATTCTTTAATCTCTGGTGTTTTATCATATTGTGTGAGGCAAGGATCTGATGTTAGTTTTTCCTCCCTAAATAATAAACCATTCATTGCACATGCCTTCCTTACCTCACTTATAAGAATATGTTGTTAGTGTATACTAAATCTTTTCACTAAAGTCTGTTCCAAGTGTTTCAATTCAGATTCATTTATATTTTTCTTTTGCCAGAATCCAATTCTTAATTATTGTTTTTAAATATATTTTAATATCCTCTTTTAATTTTTATTTCATTTTTTCGTTTGTTGGTTTGTCTAAGTAAATTTTAGAATCATTCAGTAAAGTTCAAGAATAAATGGAGAGTTAACTTCCTAAAGTGAAAACCACATCATGCCATTCTCCCATGGAAGATCTCTTAATGACTTCAGAACATAAAGGCCACACTCAGTGTTAACAGCCTCCAAGACCTTCCTAGACCTGCCCCAGCCAAACTCTCTAGTGTTACGTATTGCCACTCCCTGCCTGAAATTTACACTTCAGATCTGTACCCACATCACATGCTATTTCTCACCTCCCTATCTTTGCTCATCCTGTTCCATCTGCCTTTAATGACCTTGACTAATGACCTTGACTAATTCCTGTTTACCCTAAAATCCATTTCCTGGCCTCATTCCACACTGGCCAGGCTCTGCGGCCACTCCTGCATGTCCATTGTCATCCTGTGCATGTCTCTTACACCACATAACCCATTGCATCACAATGATGAGTTAATCTTCCACCTGAACTGGGTGGGAGCATCTCATGTTCATTTTGTATTTCTAAGACCTACCATGCTACCTGTCATACAGTAAGTCATATGGATGGAGTAGAGGAGAATATTCCAGACTGGAAATTGGGAGACAGATTGTTACCATAATCAAAGTGAAAGATAACTAGAGTATTGACTAGGGCAGCAGTGGGAGAAATGGGACATATATGGAAAATAAGAGAGAAGACTGACCGGGCTTTGTGTCTGGATGAATGTGAGGGTAAGAGAGATGGAAGATGCTTTGAATCTGAGATTTCCAACGGAGACTCCAGGTAGATGTTGTACCTTAACCATATTGAGGCATTTGGGAAGTAGGGGGCAATTTAAGGAGAATAAGATTAGGACAACTTTAGATGTGCTGTGAGTTGGAGATGCCTTTATGATACCCAGTGGAGATGTCTGATAGCCAATGGGACATGAATAGGTTAATTATATGCTTTTATCATTCAAACCAGGACCTTTTTGAAATTGACACAGAATGCTATTAATAATTATGCCAGGATAACAAGCATAAACCAGGAATGACCCTTATAAACTGGGTTGCATGGTCTTCCTGTATAAAAAGGTCACATCTGGAGCTCAGAGAGAAAGGTCTGGAATGTAGTTAATGATTTGTGAGTCATTAGCATATAGGAGCTCTGAGAATGGGTGAGATTGCCTAGGGAGAGTTTCTAGGATAAGAGGAGAAAAGAGGCAAGACAAAACCATAGGGAATACTAATATTTGCATAGTTAACTATGTAACTGGGATTATTAACTGGGAAATTGTTTTTCAAAACACTTATATTCCTAAATTTTTCTGAGGATTCTAATATCCTAATCAGCCATTCCCATGTCTGCTCCCAACCCGACCATGAACCATGGCCATCTCCATCCTGCCCCTCACCACAGTACTTTACCCCTCTCTCGCCCTCTCTGCAGCCAGAAGTTTTTGTTGTTGTTGTTGTTGTTGTTTAAGTTTAAAACTACAGGTTTATAGGGAGGGCAGAGGTAGAGGAACCAACAGAGGAAACTACAAGTGGCCAAGGAGACAAGAACCAGGAGACTACAGTTCAACTTGAAGGACACCTTTTGAGGTGGTCAGTAATGTCAGATGCTACAGAAAGGCTAAGTAGTATGAGGAACTGAGAAGTGTCCATTGGCCATGCCATTTAGGGGTCACTGTTGCCTGTTTGTGGGATGGGCAGTAGAGTTGTTCTGCAGTAGGCAGAGGAAGCAGGAGGAAAAATAAAGTTGTGGATAGACAGAAGTAGCTACCAGCAGCATTCCTGCAGCATTGAACATGGGGAGAATTGATTCCTGTTTTAAAAGTGAAGATAGAATGCATTGAATCTGTAATTTATTGATTGCAACAAGGAGCCAGTAGCAAGGG
The DNA here is from genome assembly GCF_000951045.1 of Mandrillus leucophaeus. Taxonomy (NCBI): domain Eukaryota; kingdom Metazoa; phylum Chordata; class Mammalia; order Primates; family Cercopithecidae; genus Mandrillus; species Mandrillus leucophaeus. The sequence goes on along the minus strand of NW_012102976.1, from coordinate 594,781 downwards.
CAAGGCTGAATGTACAAGAGAGGGAAGAAATACCAATCTTCAGTCATATTGAAGCTTTTTTGCTCAGTCTTATTCCCTTGTCAGGAGCACCTGTGCTGTGTTGTAGTTGAATGCCACCAGTCTGTTCTAATAGGTGTCACGTTGACTTTAAACACTACCATCCAAATGTCTTTCTGTTTGGTTGGCTTGGGATCTACATAGTTCTTCCTCTTTTTCTAAAGACTGAAGATGGGAACATTTGAAGAGAATATAAATTTGTCTTCTAGTTGTATTGATTTGCTGATCACTGGTAAAGTGCTGATAACCCATCAATCTAGGTTTATGGGTTAATGTGATGCATCCTTGTTGGTAGATTTAGAAACCTATACTGCACGCGAACCTACTCTTTTCGTACATATATGTGTGTCTGTCTATGGTGTCATGTGTATTAGATGGAAAAGTGAGTTTTTACACCAAAATGTGTTTTAATCTTGAGAAGTTCCATTAAGAAAAAAGATGTTGAAATACAAACTGTTCTGTTTTCTGATCTGCTATCTCATAGTAAGCAGTTAGTTGTAAGATTGACTTCCTCAGAGGAAAGAAGGCAAGGACACCAGCAAAAGGAAAAGAAATGTTTAATTGCTCTGCAAAGGCCCCAACATGCTCTGAAAAGTAAAGATTTCAGGCTTAATGTGCATGGAACAAAAGGCCGTTGTGAGCTGTGTACAAGAGTTGGTGAGAGTTTGTATTCTGCCCCTTTTTTCTGTGGGAGTTATTTCCTGTTGTTGACTAGAGTTCTTTATTTAGAACCACCTAGCTTCAGAATGCCTGCTAGCTTGCAGAAAAGTGTGTACTTAAAACATAGGCTTATTTCAAGACAATCTCTTTGAAAAAAAGTCACACTACACATGCACTGAAACTCATGTTCCCAAAGGTCAAAATCCCCAATAAGAAGAGACGTAAGAAGGAGCTGCAATGCGTTTCGTGTAGCACTTGGTGGTCACCTGAACACCTAGTGAAAGATTCTTTATGGGGAAACTGTGTTTCTATTTTCTGCTTTAAAAAAAAAAAAAAAAACAAGATTTCACTTTTTAGTGCTGAGTTCTTTGTTATTTTAAGGAAGTAACAAGAAGCCTTCCATATTTTGTGAGGAAGATTTATCCTTGTTAGCATGATAGAAGTTCGCCTGGCAGGTAAGAAATACACCCAAAACAGGCATTGAACCAGTTATTCTCTTATACTTGCGCGATGAGCTGGGCTTCCTATTGAAGAACTTTAGGTTGATTTAGCATTATCTTTGGATTTTACAGTCTAATATTAAGAGAGAGCGAGAAGGATAATATATCAGAACGAATGAGAAGAATAAATTGTTTATTACTGAAATAATGGGAAATAAATGAATGCTTGCAATACAAATATTGTCCAGTATTAACAGGTGCTAGAAGTTGTAGGGAAAAAAATCTTACACAGTTCTACTTCATGGGAAACATAAGGAAGAAAGAAGAGAAAATGTATTTCTTTAACTTATATTCTGAAACAATGAAATAATTAGAATACATTTATTTGCTTTTGATACTTTGACACTTTTTAAAAAGACATCACCTGTGTGTCTCTCCCTGATTCTATTACCCTCCTCCTATTACCAGAGGTAACTACTTTCTTGAATTTTTAAATCTATTTTCTATAATTGCATACGTATGTATCTATATATATACAGTGTTTTGCATGTTTAAAAATATTTTATATAAATGGTGTATATATTTTATAACTTGCTTTATTTTAGTCAGTATTTGTTTTTGAGATATAACTTTATATTTTGAGATCAACACACGATACATGGTACCTTTAGTTCTTTTTTTTTATTATTTTAATTTTTTTTGGCTGTAAGTTTATTCAATGCAAAATAATCCTCTCCGATTTTACTGAGGTGGCTGACTACGTCCACAACCAAACCCGCCTCTAAACTGGAATTCGGTTGCTGACCCAGCCCCAGCCTTGGCTTTCTTGTTGGCATCAGGGGGCACAGCACTCCATCTGTAGGTATCTCTGTAGGCTTCCCCTCTCATGAGTCTTGCAGGTTGCTCACCCGCTAGACCTTTAGGCCGAGGCCTGCCAGCCTCTGGATGGCTGTGGCGTAGGGTGGCAGGCACAATCTCTGGGAGCAGATGAAGGTACCAGTAGAAATGTCTCCAGGCAAACTGTTCCTTCATGCAGCCTCAGGACTTGAGAGACTGCATGGCCTTCATGACATGAAGGTTGGGCACATTCTTGTCTGCCAGCTCTGGGTGTTTAGGCATGTGGACATCCTTCTTAGCCACCGTGACTCCCTTCTTAAAAAGGAGTTCATAAATGGCAACCCGGTTCTTCTTAGGCATCAACATCTCCGTGGCTGTAGGGTCTGGAGCCAGGGCTGGAAAGATCTTTAGTTCTTTTTAACCACTGTAGTTTTCAAGGGTATCGTCTTGATGATCTTTCAGATTACTTACAATATTTTGCTATTATAAGCAATACTGCCACGAAGATTCTTCTTCTATGTCTCCATGGGGATAAAAACAAGAGTTTCTCTAGATTCTAGACTTAGCCCTTCTCATCCAGAATTCCTCGAGAGAATTAAGCCCCAATCTCTTAAGGTATATTTGAAGGGTAATGAATTAACGTCTGTCCTGTAAGTCTGGAATAGTTCAAATGTTGAGCTGGAGCTGGAGATTGATAGCCACTCCTGGAAATGAATGTGCTAATCTCTTCCTAATTCTTGAGTTCAGTTGGGAGGCTTGAAATCAGCCATGCTGATATCACAGAAATCAGCAAATGCTACGAATAAAACTTCCTTCCCTATCCCCCTAGCCAATTGTTAAACATTTGCTAGCACACCACAGATTTTAACTTTATACCATCCTTGGGAGAACTTAGGAAACAGTCACTTGAATCTTTTTCTGTAGAGCTTATTTTTCTGTATGAGAAAGACTGTATGTGGCAGGGTGTGTGCATCTCCAACTTTACTAGACAGTGCCAAATTAGGCTGGGCATGGTGGCTCAGGCTTATAATCCCAGCACTTTGGGAGGCTGAGGCAGGAGGATTACTTGAGACCTTGGAGTTCGAGACCAGCCTGGCCAACATAGTGAGACCCCATCTCTATAAAAACACATAAAAGTTAGCTGGGCATGATGATGTGTACCTGTGGTCCCAGCTATTTGGGAGTCTCAGTGGGAGGATCACTTGAGCCCGGGAGGTCAAGGCTTCAGTGAGCCATGTTGGCACCATTGTATTCCAGCCTGGGCAACAGAGCAAGACTGTTGCAGAAACAGCAAACAAACAAAGAAAATGCCTAATTATCTCCAAAGTGGTCATACCAAATTATATACCCACAAGTTTTATGAGAGTTCCTTTTTATCTGCCTTCTATCATCAGTATTTGATATTGGTATACATATAAAACTTTTATTTTTGTCAATTTGATAGCTATGAAATATCTCTTTATAATTTGCATTTTTCCTTTTTTGTAGAAATGAGGGTCTAGCTGTGTTGCCATGAGGGTCTAGCTGTGTTGCCCAGACTGGTCTCGAACTCCTGGCCTCAAGTATCCTACCATCTCAGTCTCCCAAGTGCTGGGATTAGCGGCATGTCCACTGACACAACCTGTTTTGCACTTTTTTTTTTTTTTTTACTGATGAAGTTGAGTGTCTATTCCTGTGTTCACTGGACATTTTAGTTTCCTCACCCATTTTTCTATTGGGTTTATATGTCTTTTAAAAGATTGATTCAGAGGAGTTCTTCGTTAATTCAGAATACTCATCTTTTGTTGATTCTATTTCTGTGAATCACGTATATCATTTGACAATCTTTAGCTTGTCTTTAACTTGTTTGTAGTGTATTTTGTGTAAGAGATGTTTAACTTTAGTGTAATCAAAGCTATTGATCTTTTTCTTTATGGTTTGTTCATTGGGGATTTTGTTTCTTAAGTAGTCAGAGTCCCTGCAGGAAACAGAATTCCACTGAAATGTTTCAACTAAAGAGATACTAGTGAAGGGACATTTTACAGAGATGTGACAAAAGTTGAGGCACAGAAGACAAATAACTGTAGGAAGCTGTCACTATCCTTAAGCCTAAAAGGGAAAGGGGAGGAAATGGTGTTGCTAGAACCCAGAGGGAGTTGTCATCCTGGAGAAGGGGCCACCTGGCAGAAGCTGTAGTTGTGGAGGGATGGGTACTCGCAGGTGAGGGCCCAAAGCAGGAAGGAGCAGGGAAGAAGTACCCCAGCTTCTCCACCTTCTGACCCATTGAACTCCTTCTGGTACCTTGTTTGTCTGAATCCACTTGGAAGCTAGTGAGCAAAGGAACTTGGGTGAGGTGGTCCCTAGATGTCAGCATTTCAAGGCATGGAGCCAAGCAGAGGCAAGTGGAGAATGAATCTCAGATGAACTATAATCAGCACACTTTCCTTGTCCTAAAGCCATAAACGTATTTTCATATATTCTCTCCCGAAAGTTTAAAATTTTGTTTTACATATTTAGATTTCAGTCTACCTGAAATATGTTTTTTTGTAAATATTAGGCACCTAATTTATTTTTCATACAGGTAATCAGGTGGCCCTGAGCTATTTATTTGTAATTTTTTTGAGACAGTCTCGCTCTGTTACCCAGGCTGGAGTGCAGTAGTACCAACATAGCTCACTGCAGCCTTGACCTCCTGGACTCAAGCAATCCTCCCATCTCAGCCTCCTGAGAAGCTGGGACCACTATGCTCAGCTAAATGTTGGGGTTTTTTTTCTATTTTCTTTTTTTTTTTTTGAGATGGAGTCTCGCTCTGTTGCCCAGTCTGGAGTGTGGTGGTGCAATCTCAGCTTACTGCAGCCTCCGCCTCCCAGGTTCAAGTGATTCTCCTGCCTCAGCCTCCCGAGTAGCTGGGATTACAGGAGCCCACCACCACGCCTGGCTAATTTTTTTTGTATGTTTAGTAGAGATCGGGTTTCACTGTGTTGGCCAGGCTGGTCTTGAACCCCTGACCCCATAATCTGCCCACCTTGGCCTCCCAGAGTGCTGGGATTACAGGCGTGAACCACCGCGCCTGGCCTGCTCAGCTAATTTTTAAAATTTTTGTAGAGACAGGGTCTCTTCGTGTTGCCCAGGCAGGGTTCAAGCAATCCTTCTGCCTCAGTCTCCTGAAGTGCTGGGATTATAGGCATGAGCCATCGTGCCTATCCCTGAGCTACTTACTGAATTCTTTCCTTACTGATCTGTAATTTCACTTCAGTCATATATTACACTTCCACATATATGTGGTTTTGAACTCTCAATTCTGTTCCATTGATCTATTTATCTGTACCTATGTCAACTCTACCCTGTTCTAATTAGTAGAGCTTTATAATAAGCTCTGATAGGACATGTCCCCTATCTTGTTCCTTAAGCTTATTACAACTGTGTTTGGCCCTTTCCTATTTCAGATGAATTTTAGGATTCATTTGCCAAGTTCCATTGAAGGAAAATATGAGATTTAAACTTCATTTAATTTGTTGATAAGTTTGGGGGAGAATCTGCACGTGTATAGTATTAAGTATTCTTGTCCCTTAAATGGTATGGCTCCCCATTAATTTTGATCTTTTCATCTGATGAACTTTTGGAAAGGTATTTGTTTTCTCACTTTTCATTTTTGGCTGTAATGAGAAAATAGTAATTCTGGAATCTTTATTCTCATCGCTGTTAATTGTTATTAAAACTAAAAAGCATGATGTCTCAGAGTTTTAAAGGGGCAACAAATCAGAATGGATTGAAAATGAGTATCTGATTAAAATTTTTTCTACCTTTTTGTAATTTGGGCTTTAATTTCTTAAAGGAAGCAAAACAAATATGATGTTGAAATTATCAATATTAGTCCCACAAAAATGATTTTTCTGTAGCCCAGTACTGGATTGTGCTGCACTCTGTGTAAAGAGGCCAAATGAATAGCTCTGCACTCATAGTGAGGGAATCTGGCACTTTTTAAGTGAGATTTTTGACTTGTTGTGACTCTTTCAGATGTATGTTTTCTTTTAAATGAATCATCTTTAAATATATGCATTGTCTGAGCAAGTTCAGGATTGTAAAGTGTACATTTAATTGTAACAGAACAGAACAGCAGTGGGCGTCTGTGCTACAGATGATATTCTTAGGGTATTTGCTGCCATCCACTCTCCTTTCTAAATTTGGTGTTACAGATTCAACTTCTGTTTTTAAAAAGGGAAGTTGCAGATAGATCATTCACACTATTATTTTCTCCTTAAAGCCAGTTTCTCTGCCCATGTAAGGAGTTTCCTATAACCTAAACAAGACTTCTCTAAGAAAACCATTTTGAAACAAATATTACTTAGCAAGGTTAAATATTTTGTTCAATATTTAAAGTGTATTTTTGAAAAAAGCAGTTGACTAGTTACACAAGTGTACCTAATGTGGTGTTGGTGTCTGAGCTACTTGCTTTATTTTCTTCCTACTTGACTTTACTCTGCATTTCTGAAATTTTAGATATAAAAATTTAAAAACTAAAAACAAAAACAAAAGAGAAAGAAAACAAAAATTATACATTTTATTTTATTTTCATTCTTTAATTTGTTTTGAGTCAGCTCTGTTGCCTAGGCTGGAGTGCGGTGGTGTGATCTCAGCTCACTGCAACCTCTGCCTTCTGGACTCAAGCAATTCTCATGCCTCAGCCTCCCAAGTAGCTGGGAATACAGGCGTGTGCCACCATGCCCAGCTAATTTTTTTGTATTGTTAGTAGAGATGGGGTTTTGCCATGTTTGCCAGGCTGGTCTCGAACTCCCAGCCTCAAGTGACCTGCCCACCTCCGCCTACCAAGGTGCTGGGATTACAGGCATGAACCACCACACCTGGCTATAAATTTTAAATTTTATATATATATATATATATATTTTTTTTTTTTTTTTAAGAAAAGACTACTATTATTAGGTTGGATAATTTTGAAAAAGTCTTGTTTATTCTGGCAACAGGTCTTTAAAAGACAATTGTACATTAGCGACTGAAAGGTAAAGCCTATGCAGTCTTGGCAAGTGTTACCTCTCCCCTAGAAAACTAATAATAATTCATGTGGCAAAGGGCTGATTCATTTTTAGTTGTATATTGTGTTTACACTTAAACTGTATCCTCTGTTCACGTTTATTTTCTAATGATGCCTCATAGCCTAAACTTGGAGGCACTTCCTGGGCACCTATTCACATGAAAGCCTCGATTTTTTTTTTTAACTTCTCTAAGTAGAATTTTTATAGGTGAGACTTCAAAAAATGGTTTAAATATATTATTTACATTACAAAAATCACCATACTTGAAAGTCCTCTTTACTTATAAGGTTTAAAGGTACTCAATCCTAGATAGTTTCTACAATAGATACAAGAATATGTAAACCAAAAGATAGAATTTAGTCTAGTCAATCATATAAATTTGCTTGATTTTAAAACATAGAAACATTTAGTATTAGAGTAACACTTTGGAAAAAAAAAATTTCTGTCATCATTTTGCCATTTTTTCCTCAGAATTAACAGATAATATTCTTAACTACTGTCATATTTTTGTATTCCATGAACAAAAGGGTGTGAAGGTGACAGTGTTAAATGCTCATTTGAACCATTCAGGTAGCCATTGGAAAATTTGGATAGATAAGTCTTTTTTTTTGAGACAGAATTTAACTCTTGTTGTCCAGGCTGGAGTGCAATGGCGCGATCTCAGCTCACTGCAACCTCTGCCTGCCGGGTTCAAGAGATTCTCCTGTCGCAGCCTCCTGAGTAGCAGGGATTACAGGCACCCGCCACTACACCCGGCTAATTTTTGCTATTTTTAGTAGACATAGTTTTTTTTTTTTTTTTTTTTTAAATTTATCTTCAGGTTGATGGCCTAAGCATATATTTTGGTTTTCTTCAACTCCTATCTGGCGTTTTTCTTTAACCTAAAAATCAAATGCTGCTGTGTTTTAAAATGTTATTTAATACTTTTCACTCTTAAAGTAAGTAGGCAGAGAAGAATCTTCATTAAAAGGTACAGAATGGTGGGATTCTGGCAATAATTTGGTCTTTATCTGCGAGGTTGTTTCCCATGTAATGATCCTGTTAAAATTAACTCTTAACAGTACATACTTCATGAGGGAAATTTTAGCGGGAAAGATTAACCTTTTGAGTTTATGAAGCTGGTGTAAGTGCTTCGGCATTCCTCATTGGTCCACTTATTGAGTGATCCTTATTGAATGCCTGCTGTGTCAGGCAGTGCTGTAGAGGCTAGAGACAGGGTGGTAAACAAGAATGACCGTGTTATGAACCTTACTGGAAATGAGTGAGGGGCTAGAGGATATGATGAATTTTATTTCTTTTTCTTGTGGTGGTTGTGGGTTGTTAATTCTGTGGGATAAAATGTGGTGCTAACAAGGCTAAGGATAGGCAGGGTTGGAGTTTTTTGTATAAGAAATAGAATTGTCATTCCATGACCCGAGTAGAGAGATGGAGCTAAGCAGCATCCAGTTCCTGGCCCAGCACTACCCTCCTGTTGGTCTCTGCACGTTGACTCTGTATTTCGTGGCTCTGCACCATCTTCTGTTTCTGAGGAGTGTATGCTCTTCTCAAGACGCTCAGCACTCCTGGCTTTCACAGAATGCTTCAATAAATGTTAGATCCAGACTTCCTTTGACCCTGGAGTCAGCTTGATAAAGAGTTCCATTGGTGGGTCCTTCTCAGATCCTCTGTTTAGTCCTCTGAGAGGTGGGTAGTAGTACCTCCCCTGCCTATGGCACAGGGAAGGCATTATGAAGAGCAAACAAGTGGATCCATATGAAAGTACCTTGTGGCCGGGCGCGGTGGGTCACGCCTGTAATCCCAGCACTTTGGGAGGCAGAGACAGGCAGATCAGCTGAGGTTGAGAGTTCGAGACCAGCCTGACCAACATGGAGAAATCCTGTCTCCACTAAAAATACAAAATTAACCAGGTGTGGTGGTGCATGCCTGTAATCCCAGCTACTTGGGAGGCTGAGGTAGGAGAATCTCTTGAACCCGGGAGGTGGAGTTGCAGTGAGCTGAGATTGTGCCATTGCACTCTAGCCTGGGCAACAAGAGCAAGACTCTGTCTCAAAAAAAGAAAGAAAATCGCCTTGTAAATTGCCCTGCTGCTACACAAACTTAGGGGGTAGGGGTATTTCCAGTCTCACAGCTGGGTGACTTGAACCCTAAGGGGTAACAAATCTAGAAGAATATGGATAGAACTGCTCAAGTCCATCTTCTGGACTTAAAAAAATAATTCAAAGAACATATCTTATTGAAGAGAGTACATCATCATTATTTGCATTTCTAGTCCTTTCATTTAGAAATATGTGAACATGAACTTGGTTTTATATTCTTCCAGACAAGCTGAGCAGCTTCCAAAGCATTTTATCTCATTTTAGCCTTAAAACTCCTCCATGAGGATAGTCACAGTGTAATCACTGTTTCATAGACTCTTACTTAGCTCTAGGGAGGGGCTCTTGAAATCTTTGAGTCCAAGTTCCTTTTTTCTGCCAGGTGTGGAAGCAGGCCCAGTACAGAGGGTCTGATTCGACCTCCCTGCTCGCTGTGGCTGAGGAGCTAGCCCTGAAATCACCTGACTTAACAACCCTGTGCTCTTTTGACCAGAACTGGTGCTTATCCTAAATCTGTGACCCAGTTGATTAAGAAACTAAAAAGTCATAGATTTATCATGGTTAAGTAATTAATGTGTACAAGATCTTCAAACTCCTAGTCCAGGACTTTTCATCTTACCAAGCTGGTTCCTGGGGGCAAGAAAGGTCTGTGCAATTTCTAACATTCATTGAAATTTTCTGTGGAAGCTAGAAGTGCTCAGTGCCTTGAGAAGAGTGAGAACTCCTCAAGAATTGTGGATGGCTTATAGACAGGAAGAAATAGAGTCCATGTGTAGAGGTGATGTGTGTTGTGTAGGGAGCTGGGGATGGGAAATGTTTCTGAGAAGAGACCACCAGTCTTAGTGGAGTAGTGTCCCTGCAGGAAGGAACCCTGGAGTTGTCAGAGTCACCAAGAAAGTTATTTGCATTTTGATAGACTGCACAAGGCTTTTGAAGATTCAGTGGAAAATGGAATAGGAAGGAAGCTAATGCCTAACAGAAGCCATCTTCTCCAGTAATAGTGAGAAGGGACTGATCCCGAAAGCTAGAAAAAAAGGAAATGGTTTTAAAAGCATTTTCTTTAAATATTGCCACGAAGATTGTGTTTCAGGTTTAGATTTACATATTGTCAGATTTTTAAAAGAGAAAAAAAAGTGTATCTTTAACAGACAAGTGAAACCTCCCTGAGAAGGTACAAAGCAGTCGCTGCAAAGCAGTTCAACGTAACAACATGGAAAGCTTTGCAAAGGGGCCTTCACTGGAGCTGTAGTTCTGCTTTTATGAATTGTGACTTCAGGGAGGAGCAGAAAAAAACCATGACAAAAGCAGGTGGAAGAAGAGATGGAGAAAATTTGCAGAAGTAGAGGAGTTCACTTGCTGCTTTGATAGAATTGTTTTAAATTGTTAGTGGCTGAAAAGGACTGAATCTGCCTGTGCCATCTTTGTGAGAGTATTTACTTTTCCAAATCATTGTATCCTCTGTTGACTCCTTAATAATCATGTAGGTTGTGTGACTTCCAGAACTTTATTTTGAAGATTTATTCCAATTTTCAGTTATCTGAATGATAAGTCCACAGTTAGGATCTCTGTATTTTCCATGAAAAGCTTATTTAGCCTAGCTGACTTTATATAATTTATTTAATAACTGAAACATTTATCTTTTTTGCCATAAAACCAAGACCAATTATTTGCAAGGTATATAGATGGATGATCATTACTGGTATTTCAGGTGGAACCTGAAAGATAAAAATTTAATAAAACCAAAAGAAAAATGAAATTCAGTTCAAAACCTGTTTTAAAGTCTTTATTTCTCAGTTTATATATCCAGCTTGCCCCTTGTGTTTTTGGTGTGTGCTAATTAAGTGCTAAAAGTGGCCTTCAGTTAGTGCACTAGTGTACCAGTCTATAAGATGTGAGGGCACAGAAACTTTCAAAAGAGAAGCAGTGAAGTGTAAACTAGTACCCAGAACTACAAAATGATGCCGAGAAGTACTTCTCTGAAATTAAACTCATGAGCATTTTTAAAATTTACCATCACAGTTCTATACTTATAAAAAGAATGTTTCTTTTCTCCCTAAACAGATATGTTCCTGGTAGTTAAATGTGGATGACTAGCCTAATTTCTTATAACTGTTCTAAAGTTATGTTATATGAAAGTGAGAGGGAGAACTTCTAAATTCTGGATGAGGCCGTCAGAGTAGGATTATTTTAAATGGGATTTTGTTTTGAGATAAGGTCTCACCTACATTGGAATGCAGTGGTGTGGTCATTGCTCACTGCACCCTTGAACTCCTGGGCTCAAACAATCCTCCCACCTCCGCCTCCTTAGTAGCTAGGACTATAGGCATACATCACCATGCAGGGCTACTTTTTTCATTTTTTGTGGCGACGGGGGTCTGGTCTCAAACTCCTGGCCTCAAGTGATCCTTCTGTCTAGGCCTCCCAAATTGCTGGGATTACAGGTGTGAGCCACTGCACCTAGCCCTTAAATGGGCTTTTAAATCTCCCAAAGAGTGAGAACAAAATTTACATATTCACTAAACACTTCTTATTCACTGAAGGGAACTGACTTCAAAAGTGCAGGAAGTGCCTTTCCTTATCCCCATAGACTTGAATTTCTAGGGCTGGGTAGAGACTGCTGTTCTGGCCTGTGTGTCACTCAGCCTTGGGGTAGGGGATTGCATAAGGGGAAGGAGAGGGTTAACCAGCAGGTGTTAACCACGTTGGCAGCTGTTGAAGCTGCCAGCTCACTTAAACTTCTTGGTCAAAGATGCCAGATTCTAAAAGTGGGGGAAGTGGGAGCTGTTTGTAATGTGTGCATTGATAAGATGTTACAGCCCTCAGAGGTATAAACGGATGGAAACCATTTCACTCCAAAAAACGCAGGTTGCTGGTCTCCTAAGAGTGCAAACCTTTGAGCAGGTACAAAATACAGACCTTATAGACTTCAGCAGAATCGTGCCTACCCTGGTGACACAAAATTGTCACTTTGACTTAAATCTTGTTACGTTATTCAGAAACACTGCACTTGGTGTAACCTATTTGCTAGAAAATATCCAAGTGTCAGAAAAGTTCTGCAAGTGTAACTTCCTGCTTACTTTAATCCATGAATAGCAGTTTAAATTCACTTTAAATTCAACAGAGCTAATGCCTCTGGCCTCCTCTACAAAGATATCACAGGAAGAGATTATTGCAGCTTCTATTTCAATGGCTTTTCCTTAAAGTGAGCACTGAAAGTATAAGTGAGTGGGTGGTTAGGAAACTGTTAGTAGTTAATGTCGTCTCTAAACTGCAGAACTCTGGAAATGAAAAATATCTTGGCTTCACAGCAAAATGTTTGAATGTTATGCCACTCAGGCGCAAACTGAGCAAGACCTGCAGAGGGCCGGTGAGCACAGCTTCCATATTATCTCATTTTGAACGCCATTATAATGAGACTTTGCAAAGATATCCACAAACACTTAGCTTTTGGCTTAGGTTATACTGTGTAAGACTTTAATTATACTAAGGGTCCGGTAAAAACCTTTTCCATCCTCCTCAAGGATAAAACAAGAAGCGTTGTCTCCCCTATCAACATTTTAGCACGTTTAATTTCGATGAGATCATCAATTTGATTGATAACAAATCATTACAGAACAGTTTAAACAAGTCTAAATTTCTCTTGATGTTAACGACTTACAATCACCTTTATGTTAGGTCTTAAAGCTTTATTATCCTTAAATACAACTAGCATAGTGAACCATTAAACTCCAAAGTGATCTGAAATGATATTGATTGGGGTGCCAGCCAAAATTTTAAGGTGCCTGCCTGCATTGCTTTTTACATCTTTACACTGAATGCACGTGTAATTTTTAAAATAATCATTAATTTTCCAGTCGAACCATCTCTCTGGCCTCTTTCCCTAGTGCTCTTAAATTCTCACCATTTGAGCATACACACGTTCTCTTCCAACTAGTATAAATTTCGCTGGTAAATTTAAGTAGTTCCAAGCATAAGCTTACTCCACGGGAGGGAAAGGCCACCAACGTGAAACTTGTGGGCGCCTCCGACCTGGCTGCGTCTCCTAGCCTGGCTTCCCTCCTGCCGGGTCTGCACCGCGGCCCGGCGAACCCCGAAGGATGCAACTCTTTCGGTCCGGCTCCCCAAGTGCCGTGGACTTGGTGACCCACTTCGCGCGTCGGGCTGAGGCCACGAGGGCAAGGGACTTTTTCTGTCCCCGACTCACGGCTGGAGCCCCCATCCTGCCGTTCGGACCCGTGCGGGCCTCGGAGGAGTGTCCCGCAGCGGACCCCCGCCCAGGAACCCCGCAGGCAGCGAGACGGGCGCC
>NW_012102976.1:580217-581308 GCF_000951045.1 Mandrillus leucophaeus | reverse complement strand
TACATGGGACAGGTATTTACGTAGAATAGTTATTTCCTGCCGTTTGCATGTCTCAAGTATATTTCTATTATTCTGCACCTCAAATTGTTGTACTCGGTGGTTCCTGCCTTCTTCTAAAGCTCCAGAAGACAGGTAGGATGAATCGAGTGCGAGGGGGTGGCAGGCTGGGGAGGTTGCGCGGGAGGCTCGCGGGCCGCACGTCACTCCTGCACGGCGAGTGCTGGAGCACGAGCTGCCGCTCGCTCGGTCAGGGCGCCCCCTCCGCCCGCCTCTCGCTTCCTCCTCTGCTGCCTGCCGCCGCCGCCTCCACCATTGTATAATGCTCGGGGAGCGCAGGCAGAGGACGGCGGAGTCTTAGCTTCGGCCTCGCCTGCTGCCCGCTCCCCGGCGCCACCCTCGGGCCCCTGGAGCGGGGCACTCCGCATGGAGCTGGAGTAGCTGAGGAGTGGGCGGAAACCCCTCCTGATGCGTTAGTTCCCAGGTGGAGCTGCATGTGGTAAGTTCTCCCGGCGCCGGGCTGGAGGGGATCCGTGGGCGCTGGGGCTCTGGGTGGATGGGGGGCGGTGTTGGGACTCGGCCAGGGCCGGGAGAGCCCTGAGGGCGGAGGAGGGGCCGGGCGCCGCAGCGGGAGGGAGCCGGGGACGGAACAGGTACGGGAGGAGCGCTCCCTCCCGCGGCCCCGGCCCCGCGTTCTCGGACCCCCGGCGCCTGCGGGCTGAGCCGCTGGGGGCAGGGCCGGGGTCAGAACCCCGCAGGCAGCGAGACGGGCGCCCGGGCCAGTTCTCTGCCCCTCGCCCCCCGCGGGGACCCTGCCCGCCCCGCTGACCGGCCCCACGTTGCCAAATAGCTCAAATGCTTGTCATATTTGCGGTCGCGCGACTCCGCGGGCTGTGCACGCGCTGCACTCGCCGCCGCCTTTGTCACCAGCCGCTTCGTCATTCGCCTGAGCGCTTCTAGAGTATGGGGGGCGTTACTAGTGGCAGTGGTGGTCCTCAGGCCGGAGTGTCTCCTTCTCTCTCTCCTTCTCTTTCAGCCCGTCCTTACGAGAAAATAGGGGCGCGTCGGCCCGGGAGGGAGCTGGGGGCGGCGCT
>NW_012102976.1:553653-580122 GCF_000951045.1 Mandrillus leucophaeus | reverse complement strand
AGGGCCGGGGTCAGGAGGGGGTCGGGAGCTCTGAGAGCCGAGCAGCGGGTGGGGGCGCCTGGAGCTGTCGCCTCTACAGCTGGGATGTGTGTGCGCGTTGTGGCGGTTGTGTTGTTGTGAACGTGCGAGACTTTTTAAGGCTCGGATTGCTGGCGCGAAGGCTGCTTCACTTTTGAGTTCCGTGGCCGGGTTTGCATCCAACTTGCTGTAGTGTGTTTTTGTGAATTTCCCGGTGTTTTTGTTTATGTTAAAAACGTCCCTTTCCACCCTCTTTTCGCCCATGCCCAAATGAATTGATTTGGGATCTATATGTATATTAAACTGAACGTCTCGTTGGTTTTTAAGTTAGAAATCTACAAGTCATCTTGGTGGTAACCGCCTATGACTGAAAGGGAGGGGGCTGAGGGGAGCCAGCTGTCCCAAGCTCTAGACTTTGTACCAATAAGACAGGGGTTGTCGTCACAGGGCCACTGCATGGAGAGAAAATCGTGTTTTGTTTTGTTTTGTTTCTTGGCTGTAAGTTATCTTACCTTTAGCAGAAGTGGTAGTAATGGATTGAGAATGGGAGTCGAGTTTTAGGTTTAGTTTCTAAGTTTCACGAAAAGATCAGGTATAGTTTGCATTGGAATAACTTTTTGCTTGCAAGCTGAGTCGTTTCAGGAGGTAGAAAGTTAATTTTCACAGACACTGAATGGGGAGGACCGTCAGCAGAGTGAGACAGCCAGCCTCAGACCACAGCAGTTTTTATTTGAATCGAATTGGGCAGCCCCAGTTGGTCTTAGGGGAGAGAGTACATGTTTTCAAGCTTTGTTCATGAAATACGCCTTTTGATTTCCCAATATATGTTAAGAAATATCCATAATGTGTGTAAAGAGCCTAGAATTTGTAGTCACCAGTAGGATTCCTGAGGCCCTAAGTGTTCGCAGTAGCTTTTTGTAATTAGAGACTAGTCCCTGACAAGAGTGATGTGGGCTTTTGGCTTCGCTCCGCCCCTGAAGGGACCGTCCACCTGAGAGCGTCTGGGCTGCTTGGCCGATGGGGGTTGGGGGTAGTTGCTCAGCTCAGCAGAAGGCATGTCTCACCCTGGCAGCTCCCATCCCTCCCCCTTTTTATAGAAGTCTATTCTGATATGAGTGTGCTAGGGTGTGCTGTGAAGATGAAAATATCCATCCTAAGATCCCAACTTCTGGAGTGAACAAGAATAGTTTGTTTGTGGATCTCTGCTTTTCTGTTTTTTCAGGGTTCTTTTTTTTTTCTTTTTATTTAAAAGAGACAAATACTTAAAAGTTTTCCATCGACTTCCTTAGAGGTGTATTATATGTTAATATGAAATTTTTATGTCGTTCTTTAAGTTTGGAATCCTTTAACAATTTTTTTTTAACTTCTTTCACCCCCTAATTAAAATGTACATAACCATGTTGTTCTCAGATGAGAAATTTTATTTTGGAGTTGACATCCCCCAACCCCCTTTTTCCTTAACACCTGGCTCTTTTCCTTACCTCATTAAGACAGGTAGGGGAGAGGACTCACATTTTGTAATGCCAACCAAGTGTATGTATGACAGGAGGTGTCCTAGGGAACGGTTTTATTGTCAGGCGAATGTCACAACGTCTTAGGTTAACAGCTGCTCAAGCTTGTTTCCCTTGAAGAATTAAGAGAAGGATATTAATTCAGATTTAGAAAATCTTTACACTTCTATTTGCTGAATTGTCCCTCTTTAAAGTTTTTGTATTTAATTGAGAAGCTAAAATATGAATTTTGCCCAATTGCTACACACTGAATTATTACTGATAATGAGCATAGTAAAACAGCACATATTTTGATATTTTAAAACTCATTCAAATTTGTGTGGCGACTGATAGCCTATGGCATCTCCTATTTTAAACAGGGTTTCAATGGCAGAGTAAGTTACAACACTACTTTAGAAAGGCACACACATGCATCACACACAAAAAACATTACAAAACGTATGAAGGCAGTTTGAAGATGTTCGAATGCAAATACATAAAAATTTCTATCAATAAAAGTAGCATGCTGCAAGTTATCAGTGTCCACTTATACTACAAAATATTTTACATTTTAGTAACTAAGAAAGGTGAAAGCTGGAACAGAAACTTTGAGAGGTTTCTTTTGCTGTAGTTTCTTGTTAAAGAGCACAGAAAAAAAGTATGAAGCTTTATTTTATATTTCACATATATCAACAGAATCAAGACCACTTTGTCAATATTACCTATGGAAAAAGCTATGTATAGATAAGAGTATTTGGGACCATGAACTTCAATTCACTCATAGAATTTTTAAAGCTTTTTGGCAACAGAAATTTTGTATTCAGTGTCATGGCATGTCCTATAGGAGATAGCTCTAGTTGCAGTAGTTTCTTGGTGCCTGAGAGAGAGAGCAAGCGCAGGCGCTGTCTCTGATTACTGAGTCCAAAGATCAGGTGTGTACTGAAGGCACCAGAAGGCAAGCTCCAGTTGATGTGAAAATGGCCTTACAATAAGGGTGACACCAGCTCTCATAGGTCTTTCTGTTAATACTGACTAGCAAAACATGAAAATCTAAAAGTGCCATGGCCAGTTTATATGCACAACTCATGTATTTTGTACCTATTGTTAATAATTATTCATTAAGCAATTGATAGAAATCCACAAGCCAGGACTCCTGTTTAAGAAATGTGTGCCTATTTCATTTAATTTTAGTATGTTTGAAGGAAATGGCTACTAATCTAGAAAAAATGATTGTCTCAAATGGCCGGTGCAGTTGGTATTAAAGGCAAACTTCTGCCCTGTGTGCAGATGCTGGGAAACCCTTATGAACAGAACTGTCCCCTGGAGCGTCCGTCACTCATTGTGTGGAGCAGTGTCTTTCTCCATTAGCCCTGTGTGGCAGTTCATTCTTTGTATGAATCTGTGAATGGCATATGTCAGCCCAATAAGACGACATTCCTATTCTGAGTAATAAATAGACTCCTTGTTTTTTTTTTTTTTTTTTTTTCTCGGAGATCACGAGACAAACAAAACAGAATTGGCTGTCTAAAAATTTTCTTTGAAATACAAATGAAAATTTCAAAGTAAAATCATCACAATATATTTTATAATATATGATTTCTAATAGGACAGAACAGATACAGATACTGCCAGTTTCAACAAGCACCACATATAGACAGCGCAAACTCTTTGGAAAATTCTGCCCTCTCCGTGGTCTGAGGGATCCCAAAGCTGGAAAGACCCATTTGTCTTTTCTCAGAATCCTCTGTCCCTCATCTGAACTTAATGCTAGGATTCTCTGAAGTAAACCCCACAATTTGATTGATCTATTTTGGAGACCCAAGATCACCTAAGCTGTATTCTGCATCCATTGCAGTTTTCAGCTCAGAATGGAGTTGGCATCTGTGCTCCTGGCCGGCCTCTTCTTACACTTGCACACTGTCTGGCCAGAGCTGGCCCCTGCCTCCCCACAGGGACAGCAGATCAAGGGGTGCATGTGCCCGGCCCACCTCCACCCTGAGTGGAGAGTGGACTGAGCTATGCGGAGGCGTCGGGTGGGGGCTGGAGGGGAAGAGCAGAGGATAGATCTGGAGCCGGCTGTGCAACTGCTACAGCAGGTCTGACTAGTTTGAGGTGCCCAAAGGCAGCTTTGTTTTTCTAGTAACTCCAGGTAGCAGCAAACTTCAGTTCTTAAAACTCATTCATGTCTGCCTTACTGTCTTTTTTGTCATTTTACAAAAACCTGTGTCTTCGCAGAATTACTAATTAATTCTAAGCTTTTTTCCTTTAAAAACCTTCCTAGGCAGTTAACTGAAAAGAAGCTAAGCATTTTCTAAGGACTTCCCCAATAGAATAGTAAAGGGGAAGGGATTCTGGCTCTTAAAGACATGATCTATGTCTATATATTCTGTATATCCGTATGCACACACTGATGTTTAACAGTGGGCTGAGTGAACCTATTGAAGAAAAGTAAAATGTACACTTGAATAGACCATGGTCAAAACCACTGAATGATCAAAAGTCCCTTGCTCCACATCAGCCTTTAGCGCTTTGCTTGCCTCTGCTCCAGCCGGCTGCTTATCATTCCACGCCATGCACTGCAGCTCCTGGGGTTTGGAGCAGGCCTGCTAGTGTACCCCACCCTTGTGTTTAGAAGTGTTGCCCAAGTTAAACTCAGAGAATCTGAAAGTCCCAAGGTCATCTCTACACCAGAACAGGTTTGCATAAAATCCTAGTCACGCTAATGAGATACCGAGCTGGCAGCTGCTTTAAACTGATCTTCCTGTGTGGTTATCCCATTTTATAATAGGTGATACAGATTTGCTTTTCAGATTTCTTTCCTACTTTGAGGGGACATCTCCCTGTCCATCTGTACCTCTTCTGTGTCTTCCATGCTATGAGAGAAAACCAATCTGCCTGAGGAATTTGGGTGCTATGATCCAGAGTGGAATAATTTTTGCTCTGTCTCTCTGCTTCTCAGGAACTTGGTGGTCTTTTCTGAACTTTTTAAGGCAAACTAATTTTGTTTTAGTAGTTTTACCATGTCCAGAAATAGAAAATGAAGTATGTTTCACTGGCAGTGGTTCTTAGCTGTCTGACAAGTAGTTGGTTTACAAATTAAAAATTCGATTCTTCAGGTGGTTCCTGCCTTCTTCTAAAGCTCCAGAAGACAGGTAGGATGAATCGAGTGCGAGGGGGTGGCAGGCTGGGGAGGTTGAGGAAGGCTTTCCATGAAGACCATTGAAGGTAATTGAAGAATTATGAAGCATTTTCCTTAGAAAATAAATAGTTATTACATTTAGTGTGGTACTCTGATTATTTTTATTGTATTTAAGTGACTTAGCTTGAAGTTCAGTGAGCCATTCATTATCAATGCACAGAAGTCCTTGGGAAGATATACGTTTTATCTCAAAATAGTCCCAAAGTAGTTATTTTTTAATGGCTGCCATATTTACAAAGTATCATTTACTCCCCTCAAGTTTAGTTTGTATCCTCGTTGCCTTTTTCTTTGTAAAATTATTTTCTGTGTGTGAATTATTCAAGTATATGATACAAAGTTTAAATTGTCTTTGTAAAAACTTATTAGCCTACCTAATTCTTAGAGGCAACTAAACATTCGAAACATGTAGATGACTTACATGGGACAGGTATTTACGTAGAATAGTTATTTCCTGCCGTTTGCATGTCTCAAGTATATTTCTATTATTCTGCACCTCAAATTGTTGTACTCATATCATGTAGAAATGTGATATTGTTCTCTAAGGAATCCAGGTTTAGGCCGTACAATACAATGTTCAGTTTTACACAGTAAGTAAAAGAAACAACATTTCTCTGGTTTTCCTCTTTGGACTGCACGGATAAGTTATAAGATGAAATATGGTCTGTATTTGTAAGCAATATTTTAAGTGATTCTTTTGTAGTAATGAAGCATCCAAATTTGAAGGCATGACTAGTTTTTAATTTTTAACTTTTAAGAAACGTTTCTATTGAAGCATTTCTTGAAGTAGCATACTTTATTTTTATTCCTTAGTTTTATTCAGTGGCAAATAGTTGTCTAACTAATAAAACCTAGAAGGCCACCTTCGGTTTTAACTAAGATGTAATTTTATCTCTCACAGAATTGTTCTAAAATCTTCTATTTCCCTGTTTTAGTAAGACTTACATGTATCTTGAGTCTTGAGGTTTTTTGTTTTTTGTTTTTTGTTTTTTTTAAAACACAAAAACTGTCACATGCTTTTGGCAAAGCCTTTCCTTCCTACTCTAAGCCCCCCACCCCCTTGACATTGTTTATTAAGGGTCTCTAGCGTGAGGGAGAAAAACAGTGTATCTTTAGGGAAAAGATGCTACAGGAGGATTGAAACAGAATCCCATCCAAGCAATTATAAATACAGGAGAAAAAAATATTTTCATTATGCTGGAGAATGGGGGTTGGGCAATGCTGGCTAGCCTTTACTAGTAAAGCACGTAATCTTATGGGAAAAATTGTCAAATCTGAGAATTCCTTACCCTAATGTTAATGAGGCCTTAGATTCAAAATGCTAAAAATATCATATTCTGACACCAAATTATTATGAAGTAGCATCACAATTCAAATGATTATAATATATAGATATGTTTATACTTTCCAATTTTCAAATGGGGAGACTCATTATAACATTTCATCTATTATGAGCATTATTATTGAACGTACAACATCATATAACCTGAACTTGTAATTTAAATAGAAAGAATTCCAGCAAGTAGTTACACATAATGATCTTGCTTCATTATCTCCCTAAGGTTAACTGTGTTACATTTTATAATTAAATGGCCCCTCCCCAATGTCTTTTCTGAAGGGTTTTCCCAAATAACTGCCTGAAGCGGTATCTGTTCAGTATGGAGATAATTTATAGTTATTAAGAAGTAGCAAGTAGGCTTAGTAAAGGCATCTATACTGGTAAAAGTCTTAGCCTAATTTATTGAGACTCATTGTTTTATTGGGAGTCCATGTTGGAAGCCCCACTGGAAATTCTGAACTGTTGGTTTCTCCACATTCACATCTCCTGACTTGGGTGTGTGTTTGTTGTTGTGTGTTTGTTCTCATTTCAGGAATCCTCCAGGGATTCTAACCATGGTTTTTGAAACGTCAGTGTTAACTTTTGCATACAGGGAAACAAACTTTCCTATACACAGTACTTCCAGAGTTTGAACCATACCATAATTTAATTTATTTTGGCCTTGGAAAAGCTCCCAGCTTGCTTAGCATTGTTCTGTGGATACCTGAATTTGAAAACAATCTTGAAAATGTACATACTTTGAGAGCTGTAGGTAGAAATTGCAGTGAAGAATCAGACTTCTGCGCTCCTTGCTGCTCGGCTGCGCCCCCTCGTGGCTGGATGTGATGTGCTGTCTTGCAGAGTTTAAAGAGTTCCAACTTGAATTGGGCGTGCTTGTTTACATGAGCAGTAATAGCTTTCTTCTGTGTGAAAAAAAAAAAACTATCAAATTAATATAATAGTTTTCATTGGGGGTGTGAGTAATTTATTGTGCTTATTTTATATGTTTTAATTTTAAAAATATGTATTGGCGTGTTGTGGTTTGTAACTTTTTATTATGGAAAATTCCAAACACACTCAAAAGTAAAAGTGAGAGTACAATGCACTGCCTTGTACTTATCAGCCAGCCTCAGCAGGTATCAACATTTTGTCAAATCTCGTTTCATCTACATGGCCAGGTTTTGGGTTTTTTGTTTGTTTGTTTGTTTTGGAGTATTTTAAAGCAAATTCCAGGCATCAGAGCATATTATGTTTTTGTTAACTTCAGGTTAAAAACTGTATAATTCTACTCAATCTTTTACTTGAATTAAGTGTGCCATTCCCAAGTAATCCTTTTTCTTTATAAATTAAAAAAAAAAAAATTCCTTAAAACTGAGAAAACAAATAAAGCTTTTTTCTTTCTAATTTTTTTTTTAAATCGAGTGTACCATACTTTTAGCCAGAATCCTTAGGTAAAATAAAACAATTGACAGCATTCTCATTGTCCTTGGAAGAAGGTGATTGGTGTCCATAGCTTCATAAGAGTTGGGATTAAAACTTAAAATTCCCAGCTGGCAGAGGAACCACTGAGACAGGATATTAGAAACATTTTATACCATTGACATTTATATTCTAAAAAGCCCATTTTCTTTCCAGATGTGTACTAACAAGGCCGTAATTTAAAGAAATATTTATTTGAAACATTCTCTCCCAGAATTTGACTATATTTTGCTTACTAAATGCAGTTGTCAACATTTTTAAAAATTATTTTACTAGGAGAAAAGATTATATTTGAGAAACCTCCAGTATTGGAAATTGTCTTCAATTTAATAGAAGCTTGTAAAAATCTGAGAGGAGAAACTAGAATTTAAAAAATTTGAACTTCAGAAAACAACCCCAAACAGTAAAAGTTGTTTCTTAAATTTACTTAGGGTTTGACTTCCTGGTCGAATTTCAGTGTATCCTCAGGCTTCCCCGCCCCCTGCCCTCTTCTCCACTGTCAAGAAAGCCAGGATTGCTCCTGCAGGTCTTCGTCAAATGCAGGGTCTGATCTTGCACAAACAGCCTAAGTTGCGTTGCCCTGCGGGCCCCCGCGCGGCCGGTGCGCAGCGGGAGAGCCCGGAGGAGGCGCCGGCAGCAAACAGTGGTATCGGGTTACAGGTTCAGAATATCGCTGGAGCACTGGTGACTGGCTTGATCTAGTGACTGGCTTTATAATTACATTGCCGATTTGTTAGGGGAGGCTTTGTCTTCCTTACCAATTAGCATGGATGTTACTGCAGGGGCCTCAAACTCTGGATGAGCTTTGGTTGTTTTGTTTTTGTTTTTGTTTTTGTTTTAAAGCATCCCGATCCATAGAACTTCATGGGTTCTGTTACTAATACTCCCTCTTGTCTTTGGGCATCCTTACGGTGTCTATAAATAAGCCAGAGACGGTCTCTCCCTGTTGGAATGTTTGCCCCTGTTTCTGCCCACTCCCCTGGGCCAGAAGCAGTTGTTTTGAAGGGTCCGAGGTCTACTTTTGCTCTTTGGATACCCCAGCACCTCCCCGCACCGTGCTGGAGGGGACAGCCCACATCCCGTGCCTGCTGCAGTGTCAGGACACACGAGGCCCGGCTGAGGACGTGCCTGTTTCTCTTAGCTTCCTTTCTGATTCTGCCAGCATCATCCACCACTGCAACATTTTCAGGGCAGCCTCTTTGTTTTCGCTGGTGTGTTTTCTTGTTCCTTGGGGGAGGAGGGTGTTAAAAGCCTGGACATGATCAGATTTCTTAGTCCAGTGTGTTGTTTAAGGTGTAATATTTTAAGTGTAGAAAGTTGTCTAAGCAAATAGCTTCCCCCAATTAGGATCGGGCTTCTCCTTCCGGCTCAGAAGTTGCTGTGTCACACTACGACAGCAGCCTGGAGGCAGAGCACTGGGGTCCTCAGCGTCCCGCCCTCAGGCTGGTGGGAGGTTCCCTTTTGTCATGAACAGAGGCTCTCCCACTTGGATGCCTCAAAAGCAGGGTCCTAAATGCATTGGAAGGCCAGCCTGTGGAGTGAGGAGAAGAGAAACAGCATATTCTGTGTTTCAGAAGTTGTCTCAAAACAATCCTGGCCCTACTTCGAGCCTCTTTTCGGCTCAGAAGTCTGCCACATGCCCAGCTAGTTTTACCAGGGGCACCCCTTTCTTCTACCACCACCGCCAAAAGACACCAGGAGAGTGAATGTGTTTCCACTTAGGGCTGTGGGCTTTGGTGGCACAGGATGTCAGGGGAAGGGAAGGACCGCTGCCAGCCTTCTCGTAAGACAATTGCCACACGTCTTCTCTCAGCTTTTTTCTGACAAAGAAGTGGGTGCATGAGGGCAGATCACTACTTTGAGCGTTGGCATTGGGGTAAAGGCCTCATCTTTCTTGTTTTAGCGTTAGCATTAGCACCTCTGGACTCGTCAGCAACCAGTGGTCACACCAGCAGCCATATGGGACAGTGTATCTGATGAGGTTAGGGATACGACTCGTTAAAGCTCCTCTTTGAATTAGGAGCCTTTTTCCTGAGAGCTGCTAGCTAGCGTTTTGAAAACATTCCTGTTGAAGTATAGCGTGCATGTGGAGCCGTGCAGGATCCCGCGTGTGCAGGCCGGTGACTCATCACGAGGCAGGCCCCAGCTGCACTCTCCACCCAGGTGAGCGGCAGAGCATGGCCAGCTCGCCCCACTGGCCGCCGGTACACCACGGCAGACACGGGAGTTCAGTGTTGCCTTGTTACCTGACTTTTAAAACAACATACCACTTAATTGTGAAGCCTGCTGCACTCTTGAGAAGAGAGCATACAGAATGTCTAGTTGTTGCTGTTTCCCAAAAGGAAATTGGAAAAAGCTCTTGAAAAGGTGCACAAGGTACAAACCAGTTGGGCTTCTAAGGCGATGCTTTCCTGGGTGCCCTGTCTATCCCCGCACCACCGGGTCAAGGTGGTGCCGAGCTGCACAAGCCCCCGGGGTGCAGGACTAGGTGTCTCCACTCAAGCTTTGATTCCTTTTTGGTCACAAGATCAGTCACACCTTCCCCAATTATTTCCTCTCTTAAGAATTTAGAACTAAGCTGTCAACTTTGACCCCTTTTTAAAGTCCTTTTGTGGCATGAATTCGCTTTCTCCAGATACTGAGTAGAAAAGTCTGTCAAGAGTTTTCCTTCTGTCCGGGGTTAATGACAGTCATTTGGGACGAATCAAGTTAAAACATAATGCAGAGTTTTACATCTGTGAAGACTTCTGCATCTTTTTTTGACTGGCACAGAGAAACCCAGCAAGCCAGTCTTCATGGGCTGAGGAGGGCTCCCTGTGCAGGCCTCCTACAGCCCCCGCACTGCCCCCAGGGTCTGTCGAGGGAGCTACCAGGATGCTGTGATGTCTGAAGAGGCTGGGGTGAGCCTGCAGGTTAAAGCAGTGGTGTTTGTTGGTGGTGGTAGGATGACAGAAGCGGTAGTTTGGAAAAGTCGATTTAATACTCTTACTTCAAAAATTCGTAACATTTATTTTGACGGTTCAAATAACACTAAAGGACAGTAATTTTTTTAAAAAAAGATTTTAAAGAGGTGTAGCTTTTAAATAGTTGGAAAACATTGAGCTAAAGATAACTTTTTCTGATTTATCTTTTAAAAAATTGTTTGCATTTTTTTTTTTTTTTTTTTTTTTTGCAAAATGTAGTAGTGGGAGTTGTTACTTACTCTTTTAAGCGTAAGTACTATTTCAGTTCCTTTTTGAGCTTTGGATAAGATCCCACCGCCATCACTTTAAGACCCCAGCAAGGAGAATCTGGGCTCCACTGGGCCAGTAGGATCTGACACATGAGTTTGAGAACCTGAGTTTTGTCATTAAAATTGAGTTTAAGACATCTTAACTCTGCATGCAGGCTTTTGTTTTCTAATGTCAGTTGTCAGTTACTATCACAAAAATGCTGTTCATTCCTTTTTGCCCTGCTAAATTAGACACAAATAAGGAAGGCCTTGGGAATCAAGATTAACTGAATAAAGATATCCTCTGGCCTAAACTTGAAATGGCCTGATGAGGGAAAGAAGAAACGGTAGTTCTCAAAGTGAGGTTCCCAGACCAGCATCACCTGAAAGCTTGTTGGAAATGCCGATTCGAGGGCCCCTCCCCAGACGTGCTGAAGGAGAAATATGGGAGGTGGGGCCCAACCGCCTGTGCTTATCAGGCCTCCGGGTGAGCCTAAGGCTTTCCCGTGGTTGAGAAGTGAAGGATGGGAGAGTGGCTCACAGAAGAGCTTCTCAGCTGGAGCTCTCCTACCTACTCTGTATCTCAGCTGCTGGTGCATTGCGCCACCCTGATCCCGCCCTGTAAAACCGTTCAACTGGGAGGTCTGTGCAACCCTCCTGTTCCTCAGATCCTCCCTCCCAGACACAGTTCTCACTCAAGGACACACACACACACACACACACACACACACACACAGCTGTCTCTGTTTTTACAGTGCTGCCCTGGCTGCCCCTTGGTGTCTTTCCTCATTATTTCCGCTTACCGTTCGTGTATTCAGTGACTGACTAAGGAGCATCTTGTGTTGGAGACTGCCGTCTGCTGAGGATGCAGAAGTGAACAAAACACACACACCGTCTGTGCCCTGGGGGGCTCACTATCTTGAGACGGGAAACAGATACAGATACGAAGAGACAGTTCCACCTTAAATATAAATTTCAAATAGGCTACGAATCTATTTCCACTGGTCTCCCGGCTGCCCCCAGCCCACAGGAATCTCTCAGACTCCTTACGGGTGGGAGTCGCTCAGATTCTGGAATTGCAAAACCCCAAAAAGTCAAGTCATTCAGGCTCCTGGTCCTCTGGTCCTTTGACTTCTGAGGACACTTCTAGTGAGTGACATTTGTTACTTTTGAGCATCTGCACGGATTGTAGCTTTTGAGGGCGGGGTCCTTCCTAATGAAAAGTTGCACAGTTGAAAACTAGTTTTGGTGTACAGAGTTGTGTTTAGTATGAAATTTCCTGGAAAACTCCAGAAGTTTTCATTTATGTCGCTACCTGTGAGTTTTGTTCTTTATGTTTGAAACTTGGTTTGCTGCAGTTAATAGTTGCTAAAATTAATGTTTAGAAAACTAGAATGCTAGGAATTTGTTTCTGAAAAGTTTACTGGGGAGGGAAGTCGTTTGATCTCAAACCTCATGTTAAGAGCCGATGACTATTCAGTAGAAAAGTGGCTGTGGTTAGTTTTAGGCCCCTGAGGGTGGGCAGAAGAAGGAGGAGCACCCACATGATTCCTCCACGTGGGAGTCTCCAGCCCCACCCTGGAGCTCAGGGTCACTTTGAGTCTTTGTCTGGAAAAATTGGGTACAAGGCATGGGTTTTTTAGGCTTTGGTCTTCACCAGCCAAGGGAGGAGATGAAGTGGAGTGTCAAAGCCCTGGGGTGACCTAGGAAGCCAGTGGGTCACAGGCCCCCCTTTCGTGAACTCCAGGCCCATCCTCCACAGGAACCACAGCACCCCCCCCTCTAGAGTTACCTAGACATCCTTAGCCAGCTCCTGCTACTGCTTCATCTTCAAGTTGCAGCCCAGTGAGGCCTTTTTGAAAGGTCCCTTGCTTCTCCAAAGGGCGGTTAAAGAACTATTGTTATTTTCTTAGACTGCCTGAGGAAAGAGAGGCTTACTGAGGAGCTAGGAGCTGGGCCGACCCTGACCTTGGCCAGCCTGAGCCAGGCCCAGAGAGGCCCGGAGGGGCTGATGCGCCTGGCTTCTTGCCCTCTGGTTCTTGAGGGCATGTTGTGTCTTTTCTCCTTTAAATTGGGCCCTGCGTAAGGAGGTGGTTGTTACACAAAACCCTGAGAGTGAGAGTTCCCACTGCCCTCCCCATCTAGGAGTTGGAGGCCTCTTCTGAATATGCTCATTGTAATGTTACTGCAGTGTGTCAGGCAAACTTAAGGAAAATGACTTCACTTTTTATTATGTTGCATTGTATTCCTTTCTGTAACAGCTTAGATAGGATTAAAAATCAAGATGATATGCATTTTACAGTCTTACTGGGTGTGTGGAGTCAGTTTTGCCTTATAATATAATACAAAATAGAGAAATGGTGGCAAACCTGCCTTGAGGTACACTCCATCAGCGGTCCTTATTCATACCTCTGAAGCGCATCCAAGATTTGGTGTGTGTGTCTGTTCCTGCTCACAGATTTTGCTTACCGAGCCCTCTGCCCTCCCCTTCCAGGCAGCATTACAGATGTCTTATCAGGCTTTCTCTAAATCATTAGGATTAGCACACAGCTCTGGCCAGCTGGATCATTCTAATTGGAAATTAGGTGCTTCTCACATTGAAATCCTTCTGAAAATACCTCCAAAGATCTCTTTCAGCTATGGGAATTCTACTAAATGCCTATAGTATTTTGCATGACCTGTATACTTTTTAAATATGTGAATTCTGTAGATTCAGTGATTATTTCTAGAAAAATGCATTATTTAAAAAGTCCTGTTGTTTGTTCTAGTAACAAGTCTTAAAAAGACAATTCTGCATTGATGACTATAAGAAGAGTCTACACCATCTTCCCTAAATGTTACCTCTCCTCCAGAAAACCGATAAAAATCACTAGCTTATCACAGTGGCGATAAGCTAGTTTGTTTTCGGTTGTATTTTGTTTTAGGCTTACGGACAGTGCTTCTCAAGCTTTCTGTGACGAGGGGCTCTCTTGGTTCCCTGGCCCCCTAGCTCCTAGCTCCTAAGAAGCCTCTCTTTATCCTCAGGTACTCTTAAGAAAATAACAATAGTTCCAGGCTGGGCCTGGAGTTCACGAAAGGGGGGCCTGTGACCCACTGGCTTCCTAGGTCACCCTGGGGCTTTGACACTCCACTTTATCTCCTCTATCTTTCATAGACTTTAGTAAGATGCAATCAAAATAATTACCATAAAATGAAATAAAAATACAAAGTTGTGGAAAATAGAAGCCCCATTAGAAAAAATTCCATGTACAGACATACAGTTACTGTGTACATTTGCTGTAGAAGTTTCTAAATAATAAAATGTCTCTCCATATCTCATCATGGACCAGTAACAGTTCACAGATAGGCACCATCTATAGCCACACTTCAAGAAACACTGTTTTAGAGTGTGTATGTATCTGTGTACTCATACATTTAAGTGTGTTGCCTTGATCACATTATAACATAACATAGATCTTAGAACTTTATATGAGAATTAAATGCACTTAGTAAGCTCTTTAGCAAAAGTGAATTTTTTCTATTAGTATTTAAATGCTTAAATTATAAGCAAATACCAATAGTATACTCGTGAATACAGTTATATGTTTCAAAACCCAGTTGTCCAGTAGCACCTCTGATGCATGAACTAGAAAATGTTTTGCAATGTGAGATGAAACCACCTCCACTCTGATTCACCTTCAAGTTTAAACAGATACTTTAGATAGGAAATGTTCTATGCAAAGTAAATACACAAATGAGACTTTTAGCACTAAACAGTAGGAAATATGTCTATCACATGGAGTATTAGAGAAACCAGCTGTTACTATCATAACCTTTCTTGCCCTGGAGAACAGTTAATTACTGGACTGGTCATTGGGATTGACAGCCATTTTTTAAATGTTAACAAAATGAGGGGAAATGTTTCATGCAAGTAACTCCACATTCTTTGTAAGCATTAACAAATCTCAAGCCAGTTCTGATGTTGATAGGTCACAGCTTGTTTATCTGTCTCTTCTGGAGACTGAGACAGGTGAGATGGTCTCAAGTGGCAGACTCCATGTCCACCTGTATACTGGCCTTGAGGGCAGCATGGCCTGCTTTCTGACAAAGTATGAGAAAGAAGTTCTGTGAAGTTTATATTCCATTTAGCCTTATTTCTTTAGGACGAGACTTGAAATTCAAAATGGCGATCAGGTGCAGGAGGGGATGTTTAGCCTCTTGAAGGCCAGGGTATTCACGTGGGGCTCCCCACTGGGCCTGGCCAAGTGCCTACAACAGTGTAGATGTGGAGAAGTTAATAGAGGATTGAATGAGGTGTGATCAGTCAGCTGAAGCAGTTCATTAAAAGGTAAGTGGCATTTAGAAGAGAAATTGGATAACTACAAAGCAGTTGCCTGTATATGAAGACATGAGAGTGAGTCACACTGAGGACAGGATTAGCAGGAGTCCCTGAGAATGCTGTAGCGGGAGACGGGGATGGTGAGGGACCAAGCATGGGCCCGGCTTCATTTGAACCATGATCCTCGCCTCAACACCAAAAGGCAGATTTCTTGTTAAATGGTTAGAAAGTGAGGTCTTTGAGCCAAAGGCTAATGGACTTGAGATTGTTCTGTTTAGACAGTAGACGTTCTGAAAGGAGGTGGTGATCTTGGAGAGTTGGAAGGACCACTCCCTAGAAGGTGACAACCAGATGACAAAACGTATTCACGAAGGCCAGAGCAAGAGAGGACAGTCTGGCCTGTGAGCAGCAGGCGAGGTGGGGCAGGAGTTCCTCGCTGCAGTTTTAAAATTCCACCCATTACCGGATTCTCAGGGTCTGAGATACGAGGTCATGGTTTCTTCAAAATACGCATGTATCTCTGGAATCACAGGAGGTATTTTGTTAGGAAATGTCTCAAGTACCCAAACAGCAATGCTTATAATCAGAACTAATTACTTTAAAATTAATCCAGTTGTCTTCAGGCATAACTATGCGTGGATGAAATTGAGCCAAAGAAAAACTTAGGCTGGGAAATACGCATTCCTCCACTTGATTCTACAATGGAAAGTGGTGGCGGCTCAGTCACTGTGGTCATTTAACACAGGCGCAGTGCTTTACCGCATGTCACCAACCAGGCAGAAAGGCTCTATGCTTAATGAGGAAGGAAAAGCATTTTGAAAGCATACACAGTTCTACCCAAATTATACATGTTCCCTTTCTTTAACTTGGTTCTTTTAATCCTTTAAGAAGTGCTCAAGCTGTAATCTGTGACACCTATATCTGTTTAGGTCATAGCATTGTAAGTGTTTTCTTGGGCTTTAAAAATAAATCTACTTGGGGGAGGGAAATTGAACCTGCACGATAATCTTAGGCATGCGAACACAAGCACATGAGCTGAGAAAGTCAAAATCATGGTTTCCATGGTAACTCTTAACTTGTCTGCGTCGTACACATTTCTCAAGAAATACACTCACCAGACTACCTAGTGATAAAAATTGCTCCACAGGCATACAAACGTGGATTTTCTAACTCTTATTGTAAAAGGTCTTCCTTCCTCCCACCCCTAATTAATCCACGTGTACTTGTAAATAACCCTGGGTAGGAAACTGAGGTCCAAGTCCTGCCCTCTAAATCAGTCTCTTTTTTTATGGTAGAAATCAGCTTTCATGTGATTAATGCCATTTCCTCCCTCTCCCCTCTGCAGATTTATGTTGGGTAAAGGAGGAAAACGGAAGTTTGATGAGCATGAAGATGGGCTGGAAGGCAAAATCGTGTCTCCCTGTGACGGTCCATCCAAGGTGTCTTACACCTTACAGCGTCAGACTATCTTCAACATTTCCCTTATGAAACTCTATAACCACAGGCCCCTGACAGAGCCCAGCTTGCAAAAGACCGTTTTAATTAACAACATGTTGAGGCGGATCCAGGAGGAACTCAAACAGGAAGGCAGCCTGAGGCCCATGTTCACCCCCTCCTCCCAGCCCACCACCGAGCCCAGTGACAGCTACCGAGAGGGCCCGCCGGCCTTCAGCCACCTGGCGCCCCCATCCTCCCACCCCTGCGACCTCGGAAGCACTACGCCCCTGGAGGCCTGCCTCACCCCAGCCTCGTTGCTCGAGGACGACGATGACACGTTTTGCACCTCCCAGGCCATGCAGCCCACGGCTCCCACCAAACTGTCACCTCCAACCCTCTCGCCAGAAAAGGACAGTTTCTCCTCCGCCTTGGACGAGATTGAGGAGCTCTGTCCCACATCTACCTCCACAGAGGCGGCCGCGGCTGCGACGGACAGCGTGAAAGGGACCTCCAGCGAGGCTGGTGCCCAGAAACCCGACGGTCCTCAAGAGAGCCGCGCAGATGACTCAAAACTGATGGACTCTCTGCCTGGGAATTTTGAAATAACGACGTCCACGGGTTTCCTCACAGACTTGACCCTAGATGACATCCTGTTTGCTGACATTGATACGTCCATGTATGATTTTGACCCCTGCACTTCCTCATCAGGGACAGCCTCAAAAATGGCCCCTGTGTCTGCCGACGACCTCCTCAAAACTCTGGCTCCTTACAGCAGTCAGCCTGTCGCCCCAAGTCAGCCTTTCAAAATGGACCTCACAGAGCTGGACCACATCATGGAGGTGCTTGTCGGGTCCTAAGACCCAGGGACCCAGCGACTGTGCCCACCCAGACCCCAGAGCGTTCCCATAACCCTGACAATTCTCCACACTGTGCATGCACCCTTGCTTGCCTTTTTCAGAGAAAAAGAAAATTTTACAACAGGATCACACTAGTTTTTGCTTTGAGCAGAGTTGGAGTGCCTTCATCCAAGTATGACCACTTGTAATACACTTTTTTGAGTGGTTCCTCAGAGACCTACTACCCTGGTTTAGGAAAGAATCCATTCGAAGACAATGTTGCAATGTTGAATGACAAAAATAAACAGTTCCAGTGAAGCACAAGGATTAAGTTGGGAAAGCTGTAAATTGCATGTGCATATTTGTCTATTTTTTCTATAAGTTTTATTGCAAGAGGTAAAGAAGAAAACTATATATATACACACACACACACACACATATATATATATATATATCTTATTTAGATAATCTCAGTACCTTTTCTGGCATTTTCGCCCTGTATAGGTTGACTTGGCAATTCGGCCTTTTTAGAGGCATTAACTACTCCTCGTAAGTGTTGCATTTACATGGCTGTTTAGAAAACTGCTGCCCAAATTTATTTTATATTTTTGTACAGATTCTGCAGTTTATGATATTGTTTTTCTAAAAACAAATGCTGTTTATACATATGAGATAGCTATTTTGATAGGATTTGCTCACATAGTTCCTGCAAACTTCAGATGTACAAGTTGCACTTGTACTTTTATAGAGTTGTAATGTTTTATATGTGTATGGTGCAAGAGAAAATTGGATCAAATCAATCTGCAGTTGATGTCCCCAAATGCAAACACAGGCACACACATGCACACACACATAAACGCACACACACAGCGCTTTAAGAAAGGGCCAGGTGATATCACACCCAAATTTCACAAACACTGACCCCCTGGCACCAACACCTGCCAGTACTGTGACTTCCAAAGCCAGAGCCACATGTGCTCAGCAAACTTGCATTAAGCAGTTGGCGGGAGATGGCTGTGGAGCTGGGGGTTTAAGTGATGGTTCTCTTTTGCTCCCTCTTTTGAGGGTAAAGCTACCATCTTTCTTAAGAGTGTATTTATGCCAAGTTTGTGCTTTTAATTGTTTTTATTTTGTTTTTTAATGAAAACCTAGATCTTTCCTTTTTGGCATAATTTTTATGATGACCTGAAATTTTACATCTGAACAAAATTTTATGAAAAGCAACCAACTTCTTCATGGAACTTGGCCCTGTTGCAATGCTTAGGGCCCTTAAAGAAGAAAGTCTCCCCAGAAGGCATCCATCATGTTGCTAAATTGTCTTCTGCAGCTTCCTTTCCCTAGAGTTTTCCTTCTGTTGCTAAGAGCTGAAAGTGGCATCTTCACGATCACCACAGTGAGCTTGGCTCACCTCGGCCGGCCCGGGATGCACTCTTACAACATGTGTGACTCTTGAACCTGGATTTCATCACATTACGTCACAGCTTCCCATCTGGTTGCTTTCCTAAATCAGCTACTTTACACTTGTCAAGGCTGTTTTACCCCAAAACTCAGACAGGACTTTCTATGCATGTTTTCCCTCCTGCCCCCAATCTCTACCCCACCCCCACCCCCTGCCCACCTTATCTCCCAGGACACACTTGAGAAGTAGCTTTTTATTCCTAGTGGTGTACATTTAATTTGAAAAAGTTTGCAATGTATCATGCTTGTTGCCGAAACTGTTTATGGCCTTCTTGTTTCAGTTTTTTCTTTTCTTCCAATGGTACTTTAGCTGTTGAGTGCAGGTTACAACCTATATTGTTATGCAGATGGCTTCTTTAGGAATAACTTTTATATTTATTTAAAAATGTTTAAATTATGGGATTTTGTTTTGTTGTTGTTGTCGTCGTCTTTGTTGTTGGTCATTTGTCACTATTCAGTCACCTATTCTGCTCACTTCTTGCCATGGATCAAATTGGGTCTTTCTGGCTAATTAAAAAAGACAACTTTATAAAATGGCACTTTAAGCAAGCCATAGATAGTTTTATTTTTGTAATGCACATGGCAAAGCAAAGATGTTTGTGATGAAGGAACTGCTCATCTAAGCAAAAGATTTGAGTGTGATATGATAAAGTCTTTCTACATTCTAATTTCTTCCCCCACTTGAATGTGTTTTAAAGGCTAGTTATCAACTCAGTAGAGCAGTGAGAAACTGATCAAATTGCACTTGTTCTCCTACAAGCAACCTCCACGCAGACACCTCGTACTACTACAGGTATGTCATTTCCTTTAATAGGACCAGGGACCATGCAACTGAGGTGAGGGTTGTAGTAGATGCTTCCAGTGTCAGTGTGCCTGTTAATTTTAAGAGCTTTCCTTTCTTGCAGAGTACAAGTCTGCCCAGATTCCATGCTTTCTATAACTGGAGGACCCGGCAAACCTGCCACATGCTGCACACATCTACCTACATATACATATACAATAGTATTGATGATTCTGAACAATAACAGGGTACAGCAGTTGATTTGCTATTGTTAAAAACTGATTTACAGTAACTTACAACAACTGTACTTTTGTTGGATTAGCAAATCATGTGTTTAAACAAATCCCATATGTTGGGCAACAGTTCAAATAAGCACGGAGAAGTGTTGCCCAAACTTGGTTCTCTGACTCTCATGTATTTGTAAGGCTGGGCTTCAAAATCAAAACAAAAACCCCAATAACAGCAGGCAAATGCTTTTTAACTCGGACACCCTTGCCATAAATCCTTGATACTCAAAGTGTAACAAGAAAGACATGGAAAATTAGCAGCCCATTTTCAGAAAGATCAAAATGATCTAGGGTTCTAATTGCCTTTGCATCCTATTCTTACAAAGTGATGTCCCAACAGGGAACAGTAGGAGCTGGAGTGGGATCTCCAAGTCCCAGTTTGAGTGTGGGATGTGCTTCCAGCAGTGCCTTCCCCTTTATGAAAGATACCACACGGCATCCAGGGCCAGGCAGGCAGCTCGAGGTGCCTTCACGAGAAAGCTGAGCTGGGGCTGGGAGAGGACAGTTATTGACAGTGATGTGCAATGAAGTGACAAGATGAGAGCAGAATTGCAAGAGCTTTGAATTTGAAGTGAGTTTTTTTTTTTTCCCATAAGTTATTTATTCCTTTTTTCTGTGTAAATATATTTATTTTACTGTGGAGCGCTAACATCTGGATCGTAACATGTGCAGAATGTATGGTAGGAATGTATTCTCTTGTAGGAATGTAAATCTGTATTAAAAGGGGGTCCAAGCCAGGCCCCCAGGTCTTCTCATTGTATGCACAGTCTGCATTCATTTTTACTCTTCTCTAATATGGGTCTATTTGAAATATGCAAAAGGTATGGATGAGGAATGTTTTAATACCTCCAAATTTTTAAGAAAAGCATCAAAGGGTTGATATTTTTTAAAGTTTTTTTAGTAGCACTTTCTCTGGATGACAGAAGGGGCAACCACATGGGCACCCTCGTTCATACCAAAGGGTGAGCAGTGGCCAGAGCCTCCTCTGCACCTCTCGAGTGTCTTTACCAATTGAGCTTTTTATCGCCATAGCCCCTTGGAGTGCCCCAACTGCCCTGAGGTCAATCAAGGAAAATTCCTTAATGAAATAAGCTCCAAAGAGCCAAAGTATCAACTTACAGATCGTTTTTAAAGCTTAAATTTATTAACCACCTTTGCGGTAAACAATGAATTATGAATACCGCAGGGCAGCCTTCTTAAATGACAGATGTAAAAAAAGTAATAAGAGACTCTACTTTGTGCAGCGATTGCTAGTCTACTCTATAGGAATTGTCTTAATTTGAAAACCTTGCTGTTACAAATTGGACCTTTATACGTTTTCTAAAAACAATGAAAAGAGCATATTTAACCTTTTCTGGCTGTAAATGGTTACCTTCCTGTAGCTGCCCCGCACCTGGAGGCATGGAGTTGTGTGCGTCCTGCTTATGTACAATTGTTTTCAGTGTTTCTAAGAATGAGTCTGAATGGTTCTTGAAAATTAGCCAGGATCAAATGCTATTGCAGACGAAGCCAATAAAAAGTTGGACTTCTTTTGGGGATAACAAGTTTGGAAGAGAAATGCAGGCCATATGTGCGCATGACCGAGATTTTGAAAAAAGATGTACATAGTGACATGTTTGGTGCATGGTTTTGAGGAGGGCTTTTGTCAAAAAGGAGGTATAACCTTTCCCCCACAGACCTGAGAGCTGTGCCTTTTCTATGCAATATTACAGACATTACATCGGAACCCAGATGGCTGTATTCACACGTAGGTTTGGGCTGTAATCTAAACAATTGGACAGATTAAATGTACATGGAAATGAGCAGTCTTACTTTTGTAGTTTTATATTATACAATAAACAGTTAAAAGATGAGAGAGGCATGCTTGCAGTTTTCTTTTGATGGGAACTCAACCAGCTTATTTGTGACAATGTGCTCACATTAAGCAAAGTCCAGCAAGAAAGAGCAGCAGGGGGGCCCTGAAGGAGTGGGTGCTGCTGGTCTTCCTGAACCCTCCTGGTCTCAGGAACCACCCTTCTCTCCTGGTTTTCCTCTTGCTTCTTGGACCCTTCTGGACCTCTTTCTCACATCTGTGCCCCAGCTCTCTTTAAAACATTGTTTTTTCCAGGGTTTGGCCCATGCCTAACTCTTCACTGAGCCTCCACTCCTGCTGCCGCTGGCTTTCCCAAGGCGATCTGATCCACTCAGGATTCTCAAAACTGGTCTCCAGCCCCTGCCTCTCTCCTGAGCTCCAGACTTCAGTATCTACCGAGATTTGCTCCCTCATGCTCGGGGCACCTAAAGGGCTCTCATTTCCCCGGGGGTTGATTCTTCTGTGGGCTCGTTGTCTTCAGCACTCCGCTCCACACAGTTGCCCACCCTTGCGGCCTGTTCGCAGTCCCAGCCATGTCATTCCGTCTGCTACCTCTCCATCCTCACCACAGCATCCCCGTCTCGGACCCTTCCTCCCTCCTTGCCTCTGACCACCGCACCTGCTTCCTGACCAGTCTTCCTGCCGTGATCATCTCTCTACCATCCCTGATGCTGGAGTTGACGTTCTAAAATGCCAGTGGGTCACGTGATTGTTGCATGTCCTCCAGGTGTACCCCCCGATTATACCATCTGAACCCTGTCGCTGCTGTCTTCCAATGGGGAGTGCAGGAGACCCTGTGCAACCTCCTTGGCTGCTGGGCTGTCTTGGATGGAGTCATGGGATCTGGCCTCACCTGGCCGGGGCAGGCTTTTATTTTGGTGTGGTTGGGCCACCACATCACTGGCGAGGGAAAAGGGCTGGATGTGTGAGGCCTGGGAAGTGGAGGTTCAGCTCAATCAGCGGTGGAATGTGGAGTGGGGCGTGAAGTGCTGGGGAGGTGTTAGGGGCTGAATTGTTTCCCCCAAGAAGATGGGTTTCAGTACCTCAGAATGTGACTTTAATTTGGAAATGGGGTCTTTATAGAGGTAATTAGGTTAAAATGAGGTTATTAGTGTGGGCCCTAATTCAGTGGCTAATGTCCTTATAAAAAGAGATTTGAACACATACACGCACACAGGAAGAAGGCCATGTGACAATGAAGGCAGAGACTGGGGTGGTGGATCTACAAGCCAAGGAGCGCCAGAGATACCAGCAAACCACCAGAAGGCAGGAGAGAGGTGTGGGACAGACACTTCCTTACGGCCCTCAGAGCAGCCAAGCCTGCTGACACCTCCATCCCGGACTCCTAGCTCTAGAAAAATAAATGTCTGTTGTCCCAGTCACCCAGTTTGGGACACTTTGTTTCAGCAGCCCTAGCACACTGATGCAGGGGCAGAACAGGGCGAGCACTTTCCAGACACCCCGCAGAGATAAGCACCGGGCAAGTAGGACGGAGGGTCTGTTGTTCAGTAGACTGGTTTGTATCTGGAATTAGGAGCATCTGCTATTAATTAATGATAAAACTTTGGCAAATCATTCAATCTCTGTATTTATGAGGATGAGATAAAGCCGTGGCTCCCAGAGCTCTTTGAAAATGTTGACAGTACAATGAAAATGCAAATTATGAATATCCTCATGCCTAGAGCTGTGCCCAGCATATGGTAGGCACTCAAAACGTTTGTTGAATGAAAAGAAGAAAAAACAATCTTGCAGTTCACCTTTCTTTACAGAATGAGAGAAGCCCAGCACTCAACATCTTTCTTGTCTGGGTCCTAGGTTCACTCCACCCTCACCCTCGGGGTGTGCTGCTTTTTCAGCACGCACCAGCGGCCTGCCTCCACGTGTCCTTGCTTGCACCTTCCCCTTCTGCTTCTGGAAATTCTGCCCGTCATTCCAAGGCCAAACTCAAATTCCTGTCCACGAAGCCTCCTCTGCATGCCCGGAGTCAAAACCAGCCTCTTCCTCTTCTGGGCTTTCACAGGGCTCCGTGCGTCTGCAAATGCACTTAGCAAGTCCTGCCGCGTCTTTGGATTAGCTGTGCAGTTTGTTGCCTCTGTATCCCCAGTATCCTTAAGAGCAGCAACCCTGTGTTGTTTATCTTTGACAGAGGTTGGCAAACTGCAGCTTACAGGCCAGAGCCTGTCCACTGCCTACTTTTGTAAGAAAAGCGTTGCTGGAACCTGGCCAAGCTTGTGTATCTGTGTGTTGCCCTGTGTGCTGTCTTAGTACGATGGCAGAGTTGAGTAGTTGCAAAAAGACCACATGGCCCTCAAAGTCTGAACTGTTTGCTATTTGGCCCTTTACAGAAAATGTTTGCCAAATCTTGATCTTTGCAACTCTCCCAATACTTAGCACAGAGTCTGACCATAGATGGGATAGGCTCAGGGCTCCATAGACTGGGGACACACACCCCTGAAAGATGAATACGGTACAGGCGTCAGGGGAATCCTAAGGGCGCAGAGTGCTGGAGGTGGGGTTTCGATGGCCAGACGGGGCATAGTGGTCTGGAAAGTTACACAAGAGTGGACATATTCAGACAGCTTAAGACTTGGGAGGGGCCATAGAGCTAGATCTTTCCACCAAAGGGACCTTTTTGACAGACGTGCAAACTGAAGCCCAGAGAGGGAAGGAGATTATTGTCCGGGGCGAAATATAGCATCCGAGTTCAGTTTGGTTCTGCATCCAGATCTCCCAAGCTTCCATCCTGGCACCTACAATCTTGGGCAAGTTCCTGAGCCTCTCTGTGCCTCAGCTGTCTCATCTATAAAATGGGGGAAATAACTGAGCTTGTCTCAGGGGATGGTGGGGATCAACTGAGTCGATGTGAAACTCGTTCGAGCATTTCTAGGGCACTGGAAAGTCCACAAATGTTAGTACAGCTAACATGACAGCTAAAATCCAGCTCTCCACTCTCAGTGTGTTGTTTTAGGTTAAACCTTAAAGCACAACTAGGGTATCTTAATGCCGGAGGCATGTTTGCTGGGCGGAACCACGATTTCCTAGTACCATACACGTCATGGTGGTCAGCCACTTACAGAGAACACGGTGCTCCGTGCTTGCTTGGCAGTGTGGGGTCTCAGAGTCCCTATTGCCTCTTCCATCTTTGTTTTAATGTCCTTTTGTTCCCCTTGGAGAGGAATATTTGACTGGATCAGGAGTAATAGTTTCCAGGGTTACCACTTACTGAGCACTCGCATGTACCAGACACTGCTATATACTGGTGTGTGATCTCATGAACTCTTTCCAGCACTTTGAGTTTTATTTTACTACCCCTACTTTACAGAGGTGGCAGCTGGCTCAGAGGGTAAGCAACTTCCCAAAGGTCACACAGCTGGCAAGTGGTAGAGCTGGGATTGGTCTCTCTGACTCTTATAACACCTTCAAGCACATGTCTTGTCTTCAGCCTCAAAGCTGAGCAAAGTGTTCAAATCCAGTCGTTACCTCTATAACTTGCCTGACCTTGAACCTCTCTTCTTCATGGGTTATGGATTTCTCCTGGCACATGCACAGCATTACCCTGAGGAACAAGAGGAGGAAGATCTCCTGCTGGGGCCAGCAGTAGACCAGGAGTTAGGACAGCTCTCCAGGGCTGAATGCCCCCTGGGTTCTCTTGTCCTGGCTCTGTGTGACCTTGGGCCGGTCACTTCCCCTCTCTGGGACTCAGGAGCAAAAGACGGAAGTAGGACATACATGCCTTCTGCAAGCTCTGAACTATGCTTCCCCCTATAACACATTGGAAGCGTGAAGGTCTCTGCCAGCATCCCTGGGCATGCCATCCCGGCCTCGAGGATTTTACAAAAGCTCTCGGGTGGGAGGCGAGCGCTGTTCTATGGTGCCAGCCTTTGAGGCTTCTGGATAGTGCAGCCGTGTGCATGATCCTGGAGACACACGCCCTCATTGTCCTTGGAACTGGAACTGGGAACCCCCACCACAGCAGGCTGGCTGCCCCAGTCCCACAGCCTGCCAGCGGCCTCCCTCCCTCCCTCCCCTCTCGGGCAGGGCGGCCAAGCTGCCAGCTGCTAGCAAGGCCTATTGTTCGGCAGTGACAAGAAATGGCTGTGGAGCACAGCACCCTCCTGGAGAGAGGCTGGAGGCGGAAGGGGGAGGGTGGGGCGAGTTGGGGAAATGTCCCCGACACCGGCTTCCCTGGGGCGCTGGCCTGTGTGCCGGGCGGAGTCAGGGACAAACACACCGCTTGTGCTGGGTCTGTCCCCTCCTTCCTTAGGGCCTCACAGACTTCTTTTTCATTTGTCCTCTCGGGACGTGATGATGGGTGGAAGTGTGTGGCACTGTTTGCGTGGGTCGATGTAGAGAGTCAGGCCTCCTCTAGAAAAGGATTTATGGTCACTTACTTCCCAGCTGATGGCCTGCAAATAGTGCCAGGTGGCCGAGTGCATTTGAAAGAGGCTGCTCCTGTCAGTCCAGCCCATGCTCTGAGTGGAATGCACTCCCTGGGCCTGGAGAGGCTCCCGTGGAGTTGAGGATCCCGACGTTTGTGGGTAGCTTCACGGTGTCTGAGCGCCTTACACACATTCGCTTTCTTTTTTTTTTTTTTTTTTTTTTTTAGAGAAAGTCTAGCTCTGTAACCCAGGCCGGAGTGCAGTGGTGTGATCTTGGCTCACTGCAACCTCCACCTCCCAGGCCCTAGTTCAAGCAATTCTCCTGCCTCCGCCTCTGGAGTAACTGGGATTATAGGCACACACCACCATGCCCAGCTAATTTTTGTATTTTTAATAGAGACGGGGTTTC
>NW_012102976.1:541482-552704 GCF_000951045.1 Mandrillus leucophaeus | reverse complement strand
TTTTTTTTTTTTTTTTTTTTTTTTTTTTTTTGAGACAGGGTCTCATTCTGTCACCTAATGGCACAATCATAGCTTGCTATAGCCTCTAACTCCTGACCTCAAGCCATCCTCCCGCCTCAGCCTCCCAAAGTACTAGTACTACAGGCGTGAACCACGGCACCCAGCCAGCACTTGTGTTAATCCAGCTTTGAGACAAACCCCAGGTCCCCTTCCAACCAGATTGCTGCCCCTAAGCCTTGCCAGTGCAGAAATTCTACAGCCCCCATGCTCACTGGCACACCTGCTCTCTCCCCACAACCGCCCCCATCCTCTTTCTCCTTCCTCTTTCCCTGCCTCCCAGTCTCTCAGTCTCTCTCCCGCTCCTGCCCTCCATCTCTGACTGTGTCTCTGGCTCTTACTCCCCTCCTCTCCCTTGCAGTGTCTGTCTCTGTCTCTCTCCTGCATTATTACTTGAAAGCAAGCTTCACTCTCGCAGAGCAACTGAGTCTCACCTTGGGAGCTGGGTGACACGGCCCCCTGCCCTCTCGAGGTCTGGGTTTTCTGGGTCTGACGTACTGGGCTCCAGCTTCTGGGCTTGGAGGCAGGTCTGGTGGGGCTGGGTGGCTCCAGGGCTCAGGTTCATTAAGGTCTGGGGTCCTCAGAGTCACCACAAGAGGGCCCCAGGACCCTCTGGGATGGAGAAGGGTGTCCAGGGCCTCAGTACTGCCCCCTGAGTACCTGGCTTCCCCATCTGGGGCTTCTTAGCCTGCAGGCTATGAGATCATTGGGGTTAAAAGTTTTCTATCTCTGTTTTCTGAGTTGCCCAAGAAGCTCTTGAGGCTGGGGAGACCACCTGTGGAAAGCACTTTGCTTTTACAGAAAGTATGGGTGCTGAGCTGGGCTTTCTTTGGTCTCCCTTTCACAGATCCAAAAAGGGAAACCAAGGCCCTGAAAGGTGAGGCGAACTGTGCAAGGCAGCTGGAACCTGGGAGCTGGGGTCTGAGTGTGCCTGTGGCACTCCGCTCTGCCCCTGCTGGACACATTTCCCTGCTGTCCGGGGGACCCGGGCCTCACTGTGGGTTATCATAGAGATGCCACCATGCAGAAAGCTTAGACATGATCCCTGGCTTTCTCAGGGCTGGCCCAGAGGGGAATCAGGAACCAGGAATACTTTCTGGTCTCCAAACCCTAGTAGTCTGCTACTGTGGCCTGCCAGGACCCTCAGCTTGGCTACAGAAGACAAGATGGTTAAGAGAGAGGATCTTTGGAAGAGAAAAGGGCTCACTCACACCCACTGAGGCCTATCCCCATGGGTCAAAACAGGCCAGAGGATAGAAAGAACCTGTCTGACGGCCGGTAGCTGAGGAAGGCTGGCTGGGGAGGCTGTGGGTCAGGGAGCTCTTTGGCCCATGAGCTCATTTCCCGGTGCGCCCATCTCAGCAGATGCACCACTACTTACCTAACTCATAATGCCTTTGAAGCCATTCTTGCCTTTCCCCTTTCCCACCCACACACACCCCATCAGCAAACCCGGTTTATTCTGCCTTCTGAATAGATGCAGGATCCACTGGTATCTCACCGTCTCCCCTGCCAGTCACCTCTCACCACAGCCTCCGTGCTGGCCTCCCTGCTCCCATCCTCGTTTGGATGTCTGTTCTCAAGACAGCATCCAGAGTGATGCTTTAGAAAATGAGTTGGCTGACCAGGTGTGGTGGCTCACGCCTGTAATCCCAGCACTTTGGGAGGCTGAGGTGGGCAGATCACTTGAGGTCAGGAGTTCGAGACCAGCCTGGCCAACATGGTGAAACCCTGTCTATACTAAAGATACAAAAATTAGCTAGGCCTGATGGAGAGCACCTGTAATCCCAGCTACTCAAAAGGTTGAGGGAGGAGAAAAGCTTGAACCCAGGAAGCAGAGGTTGCAGTAAGCTGAGATCATGCCGCTGCACTCCAGCTTGGGCCATAGAGCGAGACTCTATCTCAGAAGAGAAAAAAAAAAAAAAGGAAAAGAAAAAAGAAATGAGTTAGCCCTGTGCTTCCAAATAGGAGCACCTGGGGATTTGTGAGGATGCAGAGTGTAATCAGCAGGTCTGGGAGGGGACCAACAGCCTGGGTGTTTGACAAGCTCTGCGTGTGTGGCGGTGCTGGCCCAGCATCAGATTATGCTCCTTCTGTGCTCCAAGCACTCCACGGACTTTTTTGGAGTAAAACCCAAAGTTCTTCTCCTGGCCTCTGTGGCCTTGGCTGCTTGTCCAGTCCCACTCCTCCCCTCTCCCCTACTCTCTGTTCCAGCCCCACCAACCTTCTTGCTGTTCCTCAAGCACACCTAGCATGTTCTTGCCTCTTGGCCTTTGCACACACTGTTCCCTCCGCCTGGCACCCTCTTCCTTCTCCCAGGCCACCTCCCAGGCCTTTCCCGACCGCCCTGTCCAAGGTAGCAGCCTGTCACTCAGTAGCCCTTTCCTCTCCTCCTTTTTCTTCACAGCACGCATCCCTTCCTCGCAGTACACCTCTCTGTGTTTGTTTGATGATCATGTCTCCCTCACTGAATTGCAGAGCCTGGGAGGGCTGGAATGTGTGTGTTTGTGTGTGACTCTCTCCCCAGCCTGGCACAGGGCAGACCCTCAGTACTGCCTGCTGAGGAAATGCAAGATCCTGTTACATGCTAGGGCTCCAGGACCGACGCAGCAGATCTGGTGCCTGGCCTCTGCGTCATCTACAGCCTTGTTCCCCAGCAGGAGGACAGGCGTGGGGGTGACGAGTGGGAATAGCCATGGTGGATACTTCCTGACTGCTTCCTGTGTCAGCCCTGTGCTGAGGGTTTTCTGTGAATTATCTCATTTAATCTTCATTACAGCCCAGCTAGGAAGGCACTGCCATCATCGCTACCCCCCATTGGAGGGTGGCCTCCTGCTTGCTGTCTCACAGCTCTTCAGGGCTCCCCTGTCTGCCCGGGGATCGGTGGCCTGACCTCGTTACCCTATCCTGCCCCGAGCCAAGTCACAGGCAACCTGCAGGGAGGGAAGCATCTAGCGCTTCCCCGTCCACTCCCCTGAGGCTGTGGCACCACGGCTGTCCCTGGGCACTGGATTAATCTGGCACCCCACCCAGGGACACCGGAGAGGGTTGGGAGGGCGGGAAAGGGGTGTGGAGTACGGATGGCACCCCTGCAGGGCGGAGGTCTGGTGACATCATCCCAGCCCAGGTCATGGATTGAGATGATTTGCGTGCTGGTGTTGGGAGAGACTTTTCCCCTTGCCCAGCCGAAGAAATGTTGCGCTGTCGCCTGGCCCCAAGTGGTGCTTTGGGCTCCCTCATGAGCACTCCAGGCCTCTGGCTGGGGAGAAGGGAGAATTTGCTGGCAGCTGGTGCTGAGGGAGA
Source organism: Mandrillus leucophaeus (assembly GCF_000951045.1). Lineage (NCBI taxonomy): Eukaryota > Metazoa > Chordata > Mammalia > Primates > Cercopithecidae > Mandrillus > Mandrillus leucophaeus. Next base: position 549,344 of record NW_012102976.1, on the reverse strand, counting down.
GGGGCTGCTTCGACCTGCCCTGAAGGAGATGGGAGTAGGCAGCAGTTTTTTTGAAATTATTTTTCAAATGTTTATTAACAGGCTTTTAAGAAAGAGCACCTTTAGGTTTACAGAATTTTTTTTTAAAGTACAGAATTCTCATAAACCCCTTCCCCCAACCCCTCAAGTTTCCTCTATTAGTATTCTTTTCATTTTTTTTTTTTTTTGAGACGGAGTCTTGCTCTGTTGCCCAGGCTGGAGTGCAATGGCACTATCTCCATTCACTGCAACCTCCACCTCCTGGGTTCAAGCGGTTCTCCTGCCTTAGCCTCCCAAGTAGCTGGGATTACAGGGATTACAGGCATGCATTACCATGCCTGGCTAATTTTTCATGGCTAATTTTTTGTATTTTTAGTAGAGACGGGGTTTCACCATGTTGGCCAGGTTGGTCTCGAACTCCTGACCTCGTGATCTGCCTGCCTCGGCCTCCCAAAAAGTGCTGGGATTAAAGACGTGAGCCACCTCACCCACCCGGCCCCTAGTTTCCTCTGCTATTAACATTTTGTATTCATGTTTTACATTTGTTACAAGTGATGAGCCAATATTGATACATTATTATTATTGTTGTAGTTATTATTTTGAGACAAGGTCTCACTCTGTTGCCCAGGCTGGAGTGCAGTGGCATGATCACAGCTCACTGCAGCCTGGGCCTCCCAGGTTCAAGTGATCCTCCACCCTCTTGAGTAGGTGGGACTACAGGCACTCACAACCATGCCTGGCTAATTTTTCTTATTTTTTGTAAAGCTGACATCTTGCTCTGTTGCCCAGGCTGGTCTTGAACTCCTGGGCTCAAACTAGCCTCCTGGCTCGGCCTCCCAAAGTGCTTTATATATTATTATCAGCTGAAGTTTATAGTTTATATCAGAGTTCACTTTTAGTGTTGTGCGTGCTATGGATTTTGACAAATGTATGACAGCCACGGTTATTATAGTGTCATCCAGAGGAGTTTCACTGCCCTGAATATCCTGTGTTCCCACTATTCATCCGTGGCCCTTCCCCAGGAACCCGGGCTACCTCTGATCTTTTCACTGTCTCCACAAGTTTGTCTTTTCCAGAATGTCAAATACTGGAATCCTATAGTGTATAGCCTTTTCAGACTGGCTTATTTCACTTAGCATTACATATTTAAGGTTCTTTCATGACTTGATAGCTTGATCGTTTTTTAACCGTGAATAATATTTCATTGTCTGGGTGAACCACTATTTATTTAACCTTTACCTGCTGAAGGATACATTGGTTCAAGTTTTTGCAATTTTTTGAATAAAGGTGCTGTAAACATTGATGTGCAGGCCTTAGTGTGGACAGAAGTTTTCAGTTCATTTGGGTAAATTCCTAAGAGGTTGATCGCTGGATTATATGGTAAGAGTATGTTTAGCTTTGCAAGAAACTCCCAAACTGCCTTCCAATGTGTCTGTATCATTTTGCATTCCCACCAGCAATGAATGAGAATTCTATTGCTCTTCAGCCACTTCAGCATTTGCTGTTGCCAGTGTTTGGGACTTTAGCCATTATAATAGGTGTGTAGTGGTATCTCATTGTTATTCTAATTTGCAATTCCCTAATGACGTATTATGTTGAGCATCTTTTCATATGTTTATTTGCCATCTGTATGCCTTTGGTGAGATGTCTGTTCAGATCTTTGCTCATTTTTAATTGAATTGTTTTCTTATTGTCGAAGGGTTCTTTGTGTGTACTTTGGATACCAGTCCTTTATCAGATACGTGTTCTGCTAATATTTTCTCCTAGTCTGTGACTTGTCTTTTCATTCTCTCAACAATGTCTTTTGCAGAGAAGTTTTTAATTTTAATGAAACTCAACTTGTCAATTTTTTTCTTTTATGTATCATACTTTTGGTGTTATATTTAAAATGTCATCACCAAACCCAAGGTCACCTAGATTTTCTTCTATGTTATCTTCTAGAATTTTTATAGTTTTGCCTTTATATTTAGATCTATAATCTATTTTGAATTTTTTCTGGGGATGGAGTCTCACTCTGTGGCCCAGGCTAGAGTGCAGTGGTGCAATGATAACTCACTGCAACCTCGACCTTCTGGGCACAAGCAATCCTCCCACCAAGGAACTAGGACTACAGGTGATCACAATAGCTTTTATAGTACGTCTTGAAATGGGGTAGTGTCAGCCCTCTGACTTTGTTTTCTCCTTCAATATTGTGTTAACTGTTCTCATCTTTTGCCTCTCTACATAAACTTAAGAATTGCTTTGCCAATATCCACAAAATAGGCTACTGGGAGTTGATTATGATTATATTGAATCTATAGATCAAGTTGGAAAGAACCGATATCTGAACAATATTGAGTCTCACCATCCATGAACATGGAATATCTCTCTATTTATTTAGATCTTTGATTTATTTTTCCAGCATTTTATTGTTTTACTCATATAGATTTTATACATGTTTTATTAGATTTATACTAGAGTATTTCTTATTTTGAGGTGCTAATGTAAATGGTATTGTCTTTAATTTCAAATTGTAAAACATTCAACTTTTCAACATTCCAATCTGTTCACAATCTGGCCCTCGAAATTTATTTGTCCCACTGAACTCTCAACTCCTTCTCTAGCCAGGCCTGCCCTCCGAGCTCACTTTTTCCTATGTGTCCCTCACGCAGTACCCTGTCATTGCACCAGCCTTTCTGACTTGAGACTGCCACTCCAATCTCATCCTGCCTCCATTCCTTTGCATTAAATATGCTTAGCACCTCTATCTCTGTATTATGTTGAGCTCTCTGAAATTATATTTTTTAGACCAAAAAGGGTTAAATATCTAGTCTAGATGAGATTCTACTATGTCTCACTCCTTCTCATCCTCCAGTTCTCAGCTGAAATGCTGTCTCCTCAGAGTAGCCTTCTCTGACCACTCATCCCAGCCAGACATATCAGTCTGTTCTTCTCCAGCATTTCTCACCATCTAAAGCAAGGGTGTCTAATCTTTTGACTTCCCTGGGCCACATGGAAAGAAGGAGAATTGTCTTGGGCCACACATAAAGTACACTAATACTAATGTTAACTGATGAGCTAAAAAAAAAAAAAAAAATTTGCTAAAAAATCTCATAATGTTTGGCCAGGTGTGGTAGCTCATGCCTATAATCCCAGCACTTTGGGAGGACAAGGTGGGCGGATCACCTGAGGTCAGGAGTTCGAGACCAACCTGGCCAACATGGTGAAACTCCGTCTCTACTAAAAATACAAAAAATTAGCTGGGTATGGTGGCACATGCCTGTAATCCCAACTACTCAGGAGGCTGAGGCAGGACAATAGCTTGAACCTGGGAGGCGGAGGCTGCAGTGAGCTGAGATCATGCCACTCCACTCCAGCCTGGGTGACAGAGTGAGACTCTGTCTCCAGAAAAAAAAAAAAAAATTCTCATAATGTTTTAAGAAAGTTTATAGATTTGTGCTGGGCTGCATTCAAAGCTGTCCTGGGCTGCACGTGGCCTGCAGGCCACAGGTTGGACAAACTTGATCTAAAGCCATCTCATGTATTCATTTGCTTCCTTGTTTCTTACTGTTTTCCCTCCTCTAGCATATAAACCTTCTGATACCAGGGGCCTTGTCTTGATCAACAAGCCCCTCAGAGACCAGCTGGGTTGGAGACCCCAGATACTTGTCCCACCCTAGGGAAGGGGAAGCATCCCTTCACCCCGAACTTGACTGATGTTGTATTTCCAACGAGCTCTGTGTTTGGGAATGAAGCCTAATTTACCTGACATAGAACAATAGGGAAACATGATATTTCTGTCCCTAAGTATTGAGGACCAAATTCGTAACTCCATGATTGTGTGGTTGAATTGTAGCATGGATTGTTCAAATAAGGGATTCTGTTGGATGCAGAGGGACTGAGTGAGAATGAGCTCTGGCCCAGCAACACCCATTTGTTTCCTTGACTACCATCTCCTCCAGCCTGTTCTATGCCCAACAACAGAACAGGCTTCCTTACACCCATGGTGCTCCTCCAGCTCTGACTCTGATCCACAACTTCAGTGGCTCCCTATTGCCACAGAAAATGCTCATGCCCCTTCCCATACCTTCAAGGCCCTGCTCTCTCCTGCCCCACTGACCCCTCCTGGAGTCCCTGCAAAGAAGTCTCCTTCTTTCCCCTCTGTCCATCCTTTGGAGCTCCGATTAAGCCCCACCTCCTCCAGGAACATTCCCCATCCTCCTGCAATATGGACCCCTGTGTGCCTCCTGTCAGTGTCCCAGTTAGTCCATTCAGCTCTCAGGGTTTCTTTGAGAATTTCTGGGGCCTGTTTTAGAGCTCAGGCTCTGGAAGAACAGGAACCGAGTCCGGAAACAGAGAACCAGCTTGTGAATGTGACTTGTTGAAGTCAAAGGAAGAGAGGCTGACAGGCCTCCCAGCCAGAGAAGAATTTGGTAGAGGAAGTCTCTCCATGGGGACCAGACCCCCTAGAACACACCAGCTCAGAGAAGTCGGGTGTGGTGCCCTCGAGGGAGAATCCATGCAGCAGTTCCTCCCTGGCTTCCTCCCCTCCCCACCCTCAAGTGTGGAGCCAGAGCCCAACTGACTCAAGTGGCAAGAAAAAAATGCCCCCCTCGCCCCACCCCCCCCCACCAAGCTGCTGCACATCTGTGTCCAGACAAAGCCAGCTATTAATCCTTGCCTTTGTGTGAGTGTTTGGGTGTTGAATTCCACTTGGATCTGCTCGCTTTTGGAAGGGGAGATTGGAGGGGATTTAGTGAAGACAAAAGGAACCCACTATGGGGAATGGTGGGGGGCAGGGGAGCTAAGAAACCCAAGTGCATTCACTCTTAGCCTGGTGAGGGTCCTGGGAGTCCAACTTTAGCTAGAGCTGAGTGGGGAACCCAAAATTCCCAGGGTCTGAGTCCGGAAAAGGGACCACTCCCCAGAATAAAAATACCTGCTTCTCAGGGCCTGACAGCAGCCTGCTTTTCACTGCAGATGCTGCCCAGGGCAGTGGCCCCAGCCTAACAGGGCCTGACCCTTTCAGACTGGAGCGGCCCATTGCCCAAGTGAGTCCAAGGGGGAGAGACAGGAGGAAATAGGGACTAGGAAGGAGCCCGGAGCCTCAGAGACTGAGTCCAGATGGAGAGAGAATCTCAAAACCACCAGAAATCCCCAGCTGAGTCAACAACACAGCTATAAAGCCAGAGGGCCTATGGCAATGTGGCTGCTCAAGGCCTGGGTTGGGCTCTCAGGAAGAGTTCTCGGGTACTTGGTCCCAGGCAAAAGTTAAGTATTCAGGGAAAACAGTCCACACAAATTCTATCTTTGGCTCAAGCATCAAACACATAGAATAGCCCAGAACAGGATGACAGTGCATGCGTGCGTGCGTGTGTGTGTGTGTGTGTGTGTGTGTGTGTACAGGGTCTTAGAATGGTGGGCAAGTCTGTGGGCAACACCGCCCCAGCAGGTGTTGTTTGATTAACTTACTTAGCAGAAGCTCTGGTCTAGTTACCAGATTGCTAGGAGAGCAGGCTGGGGTATGAATTGAAACACCCTGACCTGCCCCTCCTACTTTGTTAATTTCATTTAGAAAATGAGATTTCCCCATCTGTGGGTGCTTGATTCTAAGCTCACCGAGTTGTCAAGTTACATCAAGCAGAAGTGACTTCAACTCTATGTGGGTGCGGAGACACACCCCCCAAAGCTTCCTCCCCCTTTCCCCCTTACCTGAAATATGTGGTCATGTCATGTCATGTCATTCATTAAATAGTTGGCCAAACTACTGCGCTGCAGGGCCCAGTTCTGGCTTAGCTGCTGGGCAGCAAACGCAAAATGGGGTTGCCTATTGACACTTGTGTTCAACTAAGCTTCTGCGCTTATTCAACTGTGTTCTAAATAGTGCTTGTACATCCACAGCTATTTTATTCTTTCTCTACCTTCATTCTAAAAATAAAAGAGTAAAGTAGAGGCATTCATTCATTTATGCATCCATTCCTTCAGGAGAGGAGAAGGCAAGGCCGGCTCCAATGTTCTCCCGACTCTTTCTTGGTCTTTGGGGTAGGGAACTTGGGACTCAGAGCTGCTCCACCTGCTGTCGGCACCCTCCTCCCATCACAGTTTCTGAGGACCTGGTCCCAGGCAACCCCACTCTGGAAGGCAGGGGAAGAATAGGAGGGGCCAGTTCCTGCCCCAGGGACTGTGGCCTCCTCTGAGTTAGGGAATGGACCCAGCTTCTCCAACTTCCAGATGGGGCCTTTTGGAAGCTCATACAGCCACTTCCATTCCTGATGTTGTCCGAGGGCCTCTGACTGTTGCTGAGCTGCCTCTGTGTCTGGTTGGCAGGCCCACTGCTGCACTGACCATGGAACTCTGCACCTGGTGTAGACCCCGCTCTGCACTAAGGAGCCAGAGACCTTGCGGGCAGCTTCCCCTCTGGGCTGACAGAGAGGAGCTTGGAGGCATGGAGATGGTCATGGGGATTGATTGAGAGAATTGGTGAGTGTGGTGGTTTAGAATCCCCAGGTCCCACATTGTTGTAAGGCACAGAGGGCGACAAACAGTGGCAACATGAGCTTGGTGCCTTGGGCATCTCAGTTCTGCCACCACAAGTGGGCTGTGATGAATGGAATTGGGGTGGGAGGAAGGGTCAAGAGGGGGCAACAGGACACTTAAGGGATGGTGTGACAGGGCAAATGGGGGAGAAGCTGGGGTCAGAAGTCCTAATCAAGTAACAGGTCTAGGCACAGTGTCCATGACAGGCATTCTGGAGTCCGTGGCTCTGGGGCGTGGCTTCGCTCTCCACCTGCCCTCTGAGGATGGCTGCAGGTGGGCTTGCTACCATCACAGCCCTTGGGTAGGTAAGGGTCTGGCTTCCCAAATTAAATGCAGTCAGGGTGGCATTTACTGAGTGTTACGTGTCAGGCAATGTGCTAAGTCCTTGACATTGTACCATCTCAGTAAAGCCTCATAACCACCCATGAGGTCAATACTGTTATTATTCCCATTTGATAGCTGTGCACACAGTAGCTTGGAGAAGTCAAGGGCCTGATCTAAAGTCACATGGCTACACACCACTGGGGCCAGGACTTCAGAACCCAGGCTGCTGTCTACTCAGTTGAGGCTCTCTCAGACCTCTAGATCTTCCTCTTCCTCCCCAGCTCCACCTCCTTCAGCCTTTCACAGCCCAGCAGCATGGAAAGGGCCTGGAAGAGGAGGGAGAAGAAGTCCAGTTTGAGGCTATATTTTGGCTCCTTGGTCAAAGGTGGGGTGCGGAAATAAGGGTGGAGAGTCTGGGGATTTTCTGGAGATTTCGCTGCACCAAGATGTTGACCGTCTCCTCCCAGAAGAAAACAGATGAGCAAACTGCTCTGGAAAGTAAATTTTTTAAATTAAAAGTAAGTTTTTCCTTTTGGCAAACACAAATGCAGTATATCCTTTGCAGGGGAAAGCTAGAAAATACAGAGAAGCAAAAATAAAAATATAAAATACCTTTGTAGTACACAAAGGTGATGACTACTAAAATCTTGCTTTTTTTTTTTCTTTTTTTTTTTACACAGGGTCTTACTCTGTCACCCATGCTGGAGTGCAGTGGTACAATCATGGCTCACTGTGACCTTGAACCCCTGGACTTAAGGATCTTCCTGCCTCAGCCTCCCAAGTAGCTGAGACTACAGGTGTGTGCTATCATGCCTGGCTAATTTGCAAAAAAAAAAAAAAAAAAAAAAGAAAAAAGACTAGAAAGCAAAATGAAATTAAACAAAACTGTAAAAATAAAAGGATTAGAAATTGCCCAGGCTGGTCTTGAAGTCCTGGCCCCAATCAACCTTCCCTCCTTAGCCTCCTGAGTCTTTCCAGGATTACAAGTACGAGCCACCACATCT
>NW_012102976.1:536156-541432 GCF_000951045.1 Mandrillus leucophaeus | reverse complement strand
TGACCTTGAACCCCTGGACTTAAGGATCTTCCTGCCTCAGCCTCCCAAGTAGCTGAGACTACAGGTGTGTGCTATCATGCCTGGCTAATTTGCAATTTGCAAAAAAAAAAAAAAAAAAAGAAAGAAAGAAAGAAAGAAAAAAGAAAATAAAATTATAGAGACAGGGTCTGCCTATCTTGCCCAGGCTGGTCTTGAAGTCCTGGCCCCAATCAACCTTCCCTCCTTAGCCTCCTGAGTCTTTCCAGGATTACAAGTACGAGCCACCACATCTGGCCTGCATATATTTTTGCAAACTCATTCCTAAGTACCGACACATACACACATATACTTTTCATATTCTTCTATTTTTTTTTACTTCTATTTCATGGAAGGACATTATTTTTTTAAAAGCAAAAATGCTATTATTTGGAAACTGTTTCTTTTTTCACTCAATAATTTATCTGAACATCTTCCCAAATCAGGACATATTCATCGACTCTATTACATTCAGTGATTGTGTGGCATCCTGTTTTATGGCAGCACCGTAATTCATTGAACTCATTTCCTAATGGTAGATATTTAGGAATTTCCAATTTTCTGTTCCTGCTAAGATTAACAGTTCTAGCTAAATCTCAGTGCATCCTTATAGAATCTTAATGTGAAATTGATGGATCTAAAGGTGTATATTGCCCAACTGCCCTCAGGAGAGATTGTAGCTATTTATTCTCACAGTGTTTGAGACTCGCCACAGCCCCACCCCCAACACACACACAAACGTGTTGTTGTTATTCATGGGAATATTCTTTCGTTAGGAAAAAAAAAGGGTTGACAACTTGATACATGAAATGCTATCTCATTATTGTTTTATTTAGCATTTCTTTAATTATTAATTGGGGTCAACAGGTTTTCATGTGCCCATTAGCCATTTTTATTTTGTCTTTGTGAATTGCCCATTCATGTCTTTTGTTCATTTCTCTGTTGGATATTCTTTCTAACACAGTTGTCTTATTTTAGGTGAGTCATTCTTAGCTCTGGCATATTAGAATCGCCTGGAAGACTTTTTAAAATGCACACCCCACACACACACGCACACATACACACACCCCACACACAAGGAAAGCAGGCAAGAAAGCATCCCATCTCAAGATAAATATTTGGTGGGGCATGGGTATGAGTATTTTTTGAAGTGTTCTTGTGCTTCTAATTTGCAGCCATGGTTGAAAACCACTGTTATAAATTAGATTTCTCCCACTGTCTGGCTCCAAATGCTTTCATGCAGAATCTATTCTCATTTTGTTGACACCCAGTTTTCTCTTATGAAAAATGGGCAGCAGAACTGCAAAGCAACACAGCACCCCCTCCCAAATTCTGCAAATCCCATGGGGGAGACCGAAGTTTCGGGAAGGAGGGTGAGACAGATGCTGTGGTCAGGCTGTTTGCCAGGTGGATTGGGAAAAATTAAAAGAGCTTTCTCAAGCAATGAGACTTGCCCTGTAGACAGTGTGAGCTCTCAGTGGAGGAGGAGAGAGCTGGGGTCTTATGGGACATTTGCTTCTCTGTTGCACCCATCTTCAGATACATAGCAATCTTACCCTTTCGAGGACTTCGAGGCTGAAGATTAGCACTTTATCTGAGGCAGTTCATCCCCTTTCGTGAGAGACTGGAGAAGTTTGGGCCCAAGGAACTGAGTCCTTCAGGAGACAACCTGTCGTGACATCAGAGGAATCCCTTGGGGGTACAGGGACTCCTCCACCACTTCTAGCCCTCTTTAGGGATTTATGACATTCTCAAACTTACTTAAATTCATTTGTATTAAAACGCACAGGAGCCACTCCCCTTCCTCTTCACCTCTGTTCCACCTCAGGGCATGGGGTCCCACCTGGGGGACAGGATGAATGAAAGGGTCTTTCCAGTGTTCAGTCAGGAAGGTCCCTGGAAACCCCTAGGCTGGCTCAGTGCCCCTCCATGTTGGAGACTGCTGAGGCCTCGTGGAGGATGACAGCAAATTTGGGTTCTCCAGGTGCTGTTGCTCCTGAAGTTGGAAGAATATGGTCAACGGCCTGAATCCTACTAGTCCACTTGGTGTCAGTGTGTGGTCCTGGGCCTCAGTTTCTGCATCTGTAAAATGGAGATAGTAATGTTGATAGTCAAGGTTACTAACAGGACTGAAAACACAGCACATACAACACTGTAGCTGCTTGATTAATGCCAGGGGTGCTCTGTGGAGGTCCTTTCATGCCCTCACCCTCTCCAGTCAGGGCTAAGGGTTTTGAGTTTAGCTCCAGACTCTCCATCCTTTCTTTTTTCTTCTGAGATGGAGTTTCACTCTCGTTGCCCAGGCTAGAGTGCAATGGCGTGATCTCAGCTCATCGCAACCTCCTCTGCCTCCCGGGTTCAAGCAATTCTCCTGCCTCAGCTTCCCAAGTAGCTGGGATTACAGGCATGCTCACCATGCCTGGCTAATTTTGTTAGAGGTGGGGTTTCACCATATTGGTCAGGCTGGTCTCAAACTCCCGACCTCAGGTGAGCCACCTGCCCTGGTTTCCCAAAGTGCTGGGATTACCCGCGTGAGCCACTGTGTCCGTTGACTCTCCATCCTTTCATCCCCAAGTCATCCTCTACTCATTCCATTGCCTCAGGGGTACAAGAGGCAACCCCCACTCAACTGGTCCCCCAGCCTCCAGCACCGTGCAGCACCTATGCCAGAAGCTATGTCCCTTGGCTGGCATCCTCTATCCTCTCTCCCACCCTCTCCCTGTGAACCCCAAGCAACCTCAACCAGTTCCTCGCTACCCTTGCACTTTGCTGCCTGGACTTGACTTTAGACATTCTATTGTAAGTTTAATTTTTATTGAGCACTTACTCTGTGCCAGGGACCATGTTTTGTATTCATTACCTTATTAATTACTCACAAAAACCTTTCATTATCCCATTTTACAGATGGGAAAGCCAGACTAGTTGGTGAAAACTGCCCAAAGCTACAGGGGCATCAGGGAGCAGAGCTGGTACTCTGACCCCATCCCGCTTTACTGACCTCCTAGGAAGCTTAGATTTCAGGGGATGTCCTCTGTCCCTCCCCCGAGCTCCCACTGCGTCCTACTCCTCTCTCTCTTCCACACTTGCCCCACCCTGCCCCACACTGCGATTTTCTGGCTACCGCTTATCTCCACTGACCGTGATGAGTTCCTCCAAGGCAGAACACATGTCTTTGTAGTTTATTCATCTTTGAGTCTGGCACAATGCTTAGAACATTGCAGGTTCTTAAATTATTTTTCTAATTCAAAAGTAACACGTGCTCATTATGGAAAACAGAAAAAATAAAGCAGAAACCAAGTGCCACCTATGAACCCATCACCCAAAGAAAATCATTGTTAATATTTTGACAAACTTTCTTCCAGTCCTTTTTAAAAATATATTTTTCCTTAGGCAAATAATACGTATTTTGCATAAAGTAGGTATCATACAATACCATTTTCTATGCTGCTTTTCACCTCATATCACCAGCAATTCTCCATGTCATCAGAACTGTTTTGAAAATGGGATTTTTTGATGGCTGCAGATTGTTCTCGCATGTGACTGAGCACTCTTCTTTAAGCTCCTCCCACATTGTTGGGTTTTTCTGTTTGTTTGTTTGTTTCTGAGACAGAGTCGTGCTCCATTGCCCAGGCTGGAGTGCAGTGGCTAGATCTTGGCTCACTGCAACCTCCACTTCCTGGGTTCAAGCGATTCTCCTGCCTCAGCCTCACAAGTAGCTGGGATAACAGGTGCCACACCCGGCTAATTTTTTGTATTTTGGGTAGAGACAGAGTTTTGCCATGTTGGCCAGGCTGGTCTCGAACTCCACCCCATTCCTCCCAAAGTGCTGTGATTCCAATTGTGAGCCACTGTGCCTGGCCTATTGTTGGTCATTTAAGGCCTCTCTGATTAATCCCATGGAAGAAATTCCTGAAGTAGAATTGCTGGAATAAAGAAAAGGAGTATGTCCAGGCTCTTGACAGCACAACTGGCCCTGAACAAACCCCTGCTCTATCAAACCCTCTCCCATCCTCCCCAAGCAGACCAGCCAGAAAGCCCCATCTTCTGGGGTCCTCCTCTCACCCCTAATCCCCAGCCCCCAACCCCCTACAACCCATTCAAAGGCTTAGAAGCAGGTGAGAGGGTCACCTGGAAGATGGTACTTGAGAGACCTGGCTGGCCTAGCCCAAATCTCCCCTCACTGTGATCCGTACTCCACCATCAGAATCATCCTGAGTCAAGGGCAGGGTGATTCAAAGGTTGTTGGCTGCAAAATGGACTTCTGGTGGGAGACATTGTGCAGTAAGCCAACAGTCCTTAACAAACCATGGCCTTAACCCTCCCTGTCACTAGGTTAAGAGCAGAGACTTGGGTCTCAGGGGATGGGACACATTATGGAGTTATGAATGTGTTAAACTTTATTGTAAATATTATGTAAACATATTTTAAAATATTCTGGAAAAAAGACAAAAAGTTATGGTCACATCTTTTGAATTATTCCACATTTTTTCTAGGTGGAAAAAGAACGGAAGTAGTTCCTTCCTATGAAATGGAAATAATCTTCAGTGAAGGTTGAAAGTATCTTCAAATGTATCCCAAACCTTCTGGGATAGATTTTCACTCAGCCTATAAATGACATCCATGAAGCAAGGGTCCATGTTCCCATGTGAGCCATGCCAGGTGCTGTGAGCCGCTGAGACCATCGACAATAGAGGGTCAGAGTGCTTTTTCAGCTCCATTGTCAACAACTTGGGAGGTAATCTAAACAGATACTAAGTGGATCAATCCTTTGAGGAAATCTGTGTCAATTTCCAAGTCACTCCTGGTCATCACCCAGGAAAGACCATTTTTATTAAAGAACCCCAGGGCTGCCTGCAGGAACCATTTTCCCTGTCTCACCAGTCAATAATCAGCAGGACACCCTGCTATTTGAGGGAACAAAGGCAGGGTCGCTGTCCACGAGGGGCTCAGTCCACCCTCCGGCTCTGTCCACCCTCCGGCGGGGTCTAGGCTCTAGAGCCAAGGTTCTCAAGCTTCCACAGCGTAAAAACCGCCTGGAGGTCCACAACACCCAGTCTGCTGGTGCAGGGGTTCTGATCCAGAAGGTCTCGGGTGGCTACAGGAGCCGCATATTTTTCCACCGAGGTCCCTGGGGATGAGGCTCTTGGCCCCAGAACTGGGCCCAGGAGGTCAGAGGGAGTGACCGCAAGGCGCGGCGCCGCGGGGAGACAGCCCGGGCTCAGATCCCAGGGTGGAGGCGGGGACGAGCGCCCGGCAGAAAG
>NW_012102976.1:503636-535726 GCF_000951045.1 Mandrillus leucophaeus | reverse complement strand
GGCTTTCCAGTCCTCGTGCGTCCCCCGGGGCCGAGGCGCAAGGAGGGACGGCCGGCTGAGGCCTCTCTCGCCTTCTCTCCCGAGTGTCCAGGCAGATAGGGTCCCTGCCTCTCCAACCCCTCCTTTCTCCTGGCTTCCTGTCACCCGGGCACAGGACGCTCCTCCTTGGCCACAAGAGACAGAAGTCTTTAAACGCACACCCCCACACCCCAACCCTCTCCAAACACGCTCTGGGCGCTGGCCACTGGTTCTCCTTCCTCGTTCCTTCCTTCTTTCTTTCTTTCTTTTTTTTTTTTTTGTTTGATAGAGTCTTGCTCTGTCGCCCAGGCTGGAGTACAGTGGCACGATCTCGGCTCACTGCAACCTCCGCCTCCAGGGTTCAAGCGATTCTCTTGCCTCAACCTCCCAAGTAGCTGGGATTACAGGCGCCAACCACCACGCCCGGCTAATATTTTTGTATTTTTAGTAGAGACGGAGTTTCACCATGTTGGCCAGGCTGGTCTCAAACTACTGACCTCAAGTGATGCGCCCGCCTCGGCCTCCCAAAGTGCTGAGATTACAAGCGTGAGCCACCTCGCCTGGACCTTTTCTCCTTTTTTTTTTTTTTTTTTTTTTAAGAGAGGAAGATCTCGCCCCTTACCCAGGCTGGATTCGAACTCCGGGGCTTAAGCGATCCTCCCGCCTCAGCCTCTCCAGCAGCCAGGACTGCCGGCGCGCGCCACCACGCCCGGCGTAGCCACCTGCGTTCTATCCCCACCGCAGCTCCTTAGAGCTGATGACCTTTAACAGCTCACTTCACCTCCCTGTCCTCAGTTTCTCCTTCTTGAAAGGAACTGGGTTAGATGGGGATGGTTTCTGAGGCTCCTTCCAGCTCAATTGTCCACCTTACAGGTGTAAGTGGCAGAGGGTGGAAAGGGTCTGGTTCAGGGAGAAGAGCTGGGGGTAAAGGCAGGCCAGGGACTGCGAGGTGGGTGGAAGAAAGGAAAACAGGAGGCAGGAGAGCGGGGCATGGAGGATACCTTTGCCAGCCTAGCCTAAGAGCAGGCTGGCAGAGCCCCAAGAGCCTATACTACGGAAGGCCCCCATGGGAATCCCCTCACTCTCTGGGGGCCTGAGTTTGCAGAAATCTGTTTGCCAGAGAATGAGGGAAGGAACAGGAAGGAACGTGCCGGCAGGACTGGAAAATCCAGCTGGGCAGGAGATAACTGTGGCTGCACCTCACACTGGAGGCTGAAGCTTTGCTTGGCTCTGCCCTTGTGTCACGTGTCAGTAAGGCTGCTTAGACCCCAGGAAGCCCCGCCAAGGGAAGTGACTACTACCGGGCTGCAGGCTCCTGTGCAGAATGTCTAGTAGCCTTTATCTTTGGGGCCATACACATGTGCTTCCAAGACTGTAGGCAGATGACGTTCAATATAAATCCACTTTCCTATACATTTACTCAATGAGTTCAAAGATGCTTTTCGTTTACAAGCTTGGTGGCAGCTTCCAACACATTAACCCAAAGGCCTTCATGTTCTCCCCAGCCTACCCCTTTGTCCCTCTGCAGAAAGGGAACCTCCTGCAAAATGTCCAGATGGTTCAGAGAAGTATATATAACAGGCTGGCTGCAAGTGGCAGGAACGCCCCTCTAAGTAGTTTAAAGACGTGTGTGTGTGTGTGTGTGTGTGTGTGTACATGCGTGTGCATGTATATAATTTATTTTCTGCTCAAATAATTTTGGTAAAGGTAATTAACTAAAGGTAAATAACTAACCTTTACCAAGAGCAGGGATGTGGCGGGGCCCAGAATGCAAGACTCTCCAATAGCAGCTCCCAAGCTTAACAAGTTAAAGTCACGCTGCAACTTTTCTCCAAAATTCTAGTTAAAGGCTGAGGCCGTCACCAAGCAATTGTTGCCAAGAACTCAGGATGTTGTGGTTGGAGGGGCCTGCGCCAGAGGTCCACTTCTGAACCAATCAGCAGGGCCTGGGGGGTGGGCCATGTTCTGCTTACCTCACAGCTTCCACACCCGCAGGGTTTTGGGAACCGGAGGCAGGTGGACAGCCCCAGGAGTCATAATGAGAAGAAATGCTACCTCGGTGCAGTGGACGAACGTGCAAACCACACAGAAAGTTTGAAAAAGGTCTACTGTAGGCTTTGCTTTCTGGTTATGGCTCCAAGATACAAAGTGCCTCACACTCCGGCACTGATGAAGTCCATACGGTTCCTAGGCTGACACCCACCAGTCAGTCAATGGGAGAGCTGGGACCAGAGGGCTGACTTGACCTGTTCAGCAGGAGTGTCCAAGGCCTTTGTGGGTGGTGGTGCAGGTTGTGCGTGTGAATAATGAGGGCAGTTCATCATTACTCAGGACACACAACACCTTGGCGATCTTCAGAAACATTAGAAACAGAGCTTCCAAAGTACCTACTCACATGCTGGAGGTAATCGCTGTGCTGTGGCTCTTAATGAGCCACTCTCCACATGACCTGAGGCCTGGCACTGTGGGGATTCCCTCTGTCCCTGAGTCACAGGCCTCTGCTACTGAACTGTGAATAGGGACTGGGTCAATGACAGCGGGACAGCTGGCCCAGTGGCAGGGTTGGGGTGGGGGCTGCTGGGAAGCTGCCCTGTTAATCTCTCTCTGCCATAGAAGGCACTCCTTGGGTGACCCCTGTGACTTTGATGCAGAACAGGGAAAGAGAGTGGGTGTTAACCTTGAGCCTAAGGCTCCTTCTCCACCTGTGGGACTGTAAGCCACCTCTCCTGGGCTGAGAGGCTCTGGAAGGAGGCTTGGCTGCTCCTCGGCACTTGGGGAACGGTTTTTCAGGCACACACACTGGAGCTCCATAACCTCCCAGATTCCCACCGCCCCTGCTTGACTCTTCCCCTGTCTCCCCTTCCTGGAATGACCCCTCTGAATTCCTTTGACTGTTCTCTGGTTGTCAGTCTGACAGTGAGAGGTGTGTAAAGCATGAGGTGACCTTGGGCAAGTTGTTCAACCTTAGTGTTATCACCTGTAGAATGGAGAAAACAAGACTACACACTTTGGAGGTAATTGTATGTTCCAGTGAAATAACAGAGCTTGAGAGGTCCTGTAGGCACATGGACCTGGAGCCAGACCCTCTGGGTTCAGATCTGTCCTGCCATGCGTTTTGGGGCAAGTTACTTTTCTGTGCCTTAGTTTTATCATCTGTAAAGTGAGATGAGAGTAATGATACCTATTTCTTAGGACTCTTGGGAGATTCAATGAGCAAATA
The DNA here is from genome assembly GCF_000951045.1 of Mandrillus leucophaeus. Classification (NCBI taxonomy): domain Eukaryota; kingdom Metazoa; phylum Chordata; class Mammalia; order Primates; family Cercopithecidae; genus Mandrillus; species Mandrillus leucophaeus. The sequence continues at coordinate 532,488 of NW_012102976.1, read as the reverse complement.
CACAGAAAACACCTTGAACAGGGCCTGGCGCTAAATGCTGGGTGGAGAGCTAGCTATTATTGTCATTGTCATAGAGCTTAATTTTGTGCTGTGCATACAGGAAGCTCTCAAGAAATGATAACTCAACAAAAGAAAATAAAACAAAACCCGAACCTGCCTCCTTCAGTCGGGCCTTGTCTCCTAAATGAGCCTGAGCTCCTGGGTGAGGCGTGGGCACAGCAGGAGTTTCACACAGTTTTGATCGTGTATCCGAAAAGCTGCTGGACACTGTGTTTTTCTTACCCTTCTTTTTGGGGGTAGAGTGAAGTTGTCACAAACTCCCCTGGGAAACTGATGAAAGCTACAGACCCTCTGCCCAGAAAGGTGCTTGGAAGCAAATGTTCACAATATGTTGCACACAGTTTCAGGGGGTTCCTGGGCTCCTCGGGAGCGGAGGTGAAGAGCTCCGTTTTTGATGATGTACTGTGCCGAGTCTCATTTGTTGCTTTGATCCCAACAAAACACAAGCTAGCCCTGCTCCTTTGCTCATTGGTGAGTTGTACCCCAGCTTCCACCCTGGCTCCAGGGACTCTCCTTGATTCCTCTGCCCGGGCCCTCTGGCTCAGTACCAGCTCCAAGCTACAAAACTTGGCTGGGAGTTGAATGCAGAACCTGTTCAGCATTTGAAGGCTAAGAAAGAAAAAGGAGGAAAAAAGTAGACTCGACTTAGAAAAAAATCAGACAAAAGAAATCATCCTCCAAGCCAAGTGCTATAATTCACAGGGCTCATATTTGCTGAGTGAGACTAAATGGTATTTATGGCCAAGCGGCCCTGGATTCACCCTGGGTTGAGTGATCCAGGAGTTGTCCAAAGTCTGGTGGAGAGGGCGGGGCGGGCCTGAGGGCTGGAAGACCAGACACCTTGCACAGGGAGACTTTGTTGCTGTTCACAGATGATGTGGTTTTTGCCCTGCTTAATGTTAAGTGTAGTTTCAGAATTTTGTATGTGTTTCTGGGAAGATAATAGCTTCAAACAATGTTACTTGGGGTAGATGATGTACTTAGAATTGGATTATTTGCCGTAGGGCCCATTTGTTAATACACTCATTCATTCAAGGTTGATGAGGTGCCTTCTTTGTATGAAAGGCTATTCTAGGCACTGGGGGTACAGTAGTGATTGTGGCAATAATGGTCCCTATCCTAATTAAGTTGACAGTGTTGGCAGGAGAGACAAAGAACACAAAATAAACAGTAAATATATCTTGGATGATATTGTGTGCCAAGAAGAAAAATACAGTAGGCTGGGATCTAGAGAAGGCTGGGGGGCACGCTTTCAGTGAATGGTCAGGAAAGGCTTCTTTTCCAGCAGAGGCTGAAGTGGGAAGGGAGGGAGTTCAGCACAGGTCTGAGGAAGGCCCCTGTGAGGAAGGAGGACCAGGTACCAGGTGACCAATCCTGATGGGGCTAGGATAGCCCAGTAGGAGTGATGACCCACAGGGTCAGTTCCCACTGCTGGGGGTTTCCAGATGACGAGGTTGTTGAGCACCCCCATGCTTATGGATACCATGAGAGGAAGCGTAGGAGATAGAGGGACAAGCTAAATGACACTAGGAGGAGACAATCAGATAAATCCAGAATGTGGGACATTCTATAAGACAGCTAGCCTGATCTCTTCAAAAAATCCATTTAATGAAAAATAAAGGTGCAGCCATAAAAAAGAATGAGATCATGTCCTTTGCAGCAACCTAGGGGCAGCTGGAAGCCATAATCGTAAGCAAATTAATGTGAGACAGAAAACCAAATACTACATGTTCTCATGTAAGTGGGAGTTGAACACTGGGTACTCATGGACATACATAAAGATGGCAACAATAGATACCAGAGACTACTAGAGAGGAGAGGGAGGGAGAAGGGGAAAGGTTGAAAAACTATTGCATACTATGTTCACTAGCTGGGTGGCAGGATCGTTCATACCCCAAACCTCACATTATACAGTATACCCAGGTAGCAAGTCTGTGCATATACCCCCTGAATCTAAAATAAAAGTTGAAATTATAAAGAAAAAGAAAAAGATAGGAGAACTGTTCTAGATGAAAAAAAAAACATACAACCAAATGAGATGTATTTTCCTTGAGCAGCCCCTGGTTTGAACACACAAGCTATAAAAGACATTTTAGGGACATTTGGGGGAATTCAAATATAGACTTCATTTCAAATGGGAGTCAGAAATTATGTTTAACTGTCTTAGGTGTGATAACAGTGTTGAGGTTAGATATGGAAAATCATCTCTTTATTTTGGATATGGTGTTGCTATGTGTGGGTGACATGGGAGAATGTCCATAATTTATTCTAAAAATTTTCAGCAAAATAAGTAAATAAAATCTAAGATATTTGAAGTTAGGGATGGCTTGAGGGAGGAAGATGAGATACCCTAAAGGACACCACTCACCTTCCTGGGCTTGACCAGATACCAGATGCTTGACAAACCCAAGGGTGAACATTCTGTGTGTTCGGGATGGAACACACAAACACCTGGCACATAGTAGGTGCTTAATAGAAGTTGAATGAATGGATGGATGGATAGTCTTTGTTGGGATTTACTTCCCAGGATGGGCCCTGGCTGATCACTCCCTCTGCACATGTTCACATCCCACCCACCTTGCAGGCCACCAGAAGACAATTAAAAATGTGGGCCCATCATAAGACAATTAAAAATGTGGACAGGTTGCCAAGGGTCACCTTTTATGGACATGCCTATGAGATCCCTCTGAGGTCTCTTTGGGTGATTCTGGGCCACATGGCTGTCTACCCAAACTGAGCCCCTTCCCAGCCTCCTGACGGGGCATACTTCTGTAGCCTCATCATTAAGTCAAGAGTAGGTTGCTCATAATCATTTGATCATGAACAGCTGACCTGGTGGTCCTCATTATTTCGTTGAATCAGGTGCTGCATCTTAAATACCCTAATGCCCTAAAAAGTTCCCAACTCAGGCAGTATACATCGTAGATACTCACTAAGATCTTGGTGCCCTAAACAATAACACGTAACATTTATTGAGCACTTACTATTTCCAAGTGTTATGCTAAATGGTTGTTGATGTTGCTGTTATACCCTATGGAGATTCATGTGCTACGGGTTTAGTGCTCTGGTCTGAATGTTTGTGTCTCCCTCAAAATTTATATGTTGAAACCAAATCCCCAATGTGGTGGTGTTAAGAGTTGGGACACCTGGGAGGTGTTAGGCCATGAGGGCAGAGCCCTTGTGAGTGGGATCAGTGCACCTATAAAAGGGGCCTGGGCGGGTGCTTGCCCCTTCCTCCAGGTGAGGACGCTGTAGGAAGGCATCTGCGAAGCAGAGAGTGCACCTTTACCAGACGCGGAGTCTGCTGGCACCTTGATCTCGGACTTTGCAGCTTCCAGAACCGTAAGCAACACATTTCTGTTGTTTATAAATCATCCAGTCTAATGTATTTTGTTATAACAGCCCAAACAGATGAAGACAATGAGTTAGCTCTAACTCCCCTAAGTAGGCTGTTTTGGTATTTTTTACTTTAATTCCTAGCCACACTTTACATACTGGTCCATGGTCTCACAACAGAAGTGGCGGTGCCCTCATTCGAACTCTGGCTGCCGCTTTTCTGCCTCTTTTCCCGGAGCAGTGCACAGGCCACCTCTTCTGTGACTCTTGAGGGCTCAGGATTCCTCATGTCCTGGGGCTGGTGTATGTTTGAGGACAGTGGCCTAAGCAAGCCGTGAGCTGGAGGGCCCCAGAGCTGCCTCATGCATAAAACACAGTTTCAGTTATGAGTTTTGTTTTCTACCAAGCGCCATGTTGAAATGATTATGTAAAATCGCGCCTGCCCTTTCTTTCATGATCCTTCAGAAGCACACCACAAGACCATGAAAACTCGGGCAGATTGACAGGTGTCTCCTTTTACGGATGTGCCCGGGAGGACCCTCTCCCCAGAGGTCAGCCCTATGGAGGTGCGGCACCCACCCCGCTTCAGCAGGGAAAACCATCATGTCTTCAAGCACCTTTGGGTTTCTTGTCAGTCAGTGGGGAAAGGGATTCCCAGCAGGTCCCCGGGAGCGTTTGCAGCCCGGACCCATCACCTTTTCTTCTCTTTGCTCTTCTGTTAGTGCTGGGTTGCCCTCCATTTCCCTTCAGTGGAGGCTGATATTAGATAAATACCAGCTGTCACCGGTGGGCTCTGCCCAGATTTTCTCTCCCTGATTGCATCCTTTCAACAGGTGTCTGGTGACACAGAGCCCATGTGGTCCTGCCTGCCTCACAGATGTTAGGTTCCAGAAAGAAGAAAAAAAAATAAAAAATAAAAAATAAAAAAGCCCACAACCCTGGGGTGGAAAAGAAGTGTCCAGATTTTACTGAAAATGAGGCTTTCTAGGGCTGCTGACGAAGGCGTTTTCTTTCCAAACATCTGAAACAGCAAAAGCAGATTGTAAATGAAGAGGGAGTTACAAGATAGTAGCTGAAGGGAAGCAACACCTGCCTGTCTTCTGGGTTGCAGCTGTTGCCGCATGGCCAGGACAGCAGTGGCCAGGAAAGCTGATTTAACAGGGTGGGGGAGAAGGGATCACCGTGGAATAGGGGTGCCAAGACAGATATTAGGTTAAGGGGAAGAGAGCTCAGGCGTCTTCTTTGAGCCAAGGGGAAACATTTTATCTGACAAGAGCTTGAACTGGCCCATGCCATTCTCTGATTCCTACCCGGATCAAAGTTCAGACTCCCAAGGCAACTCAGCAGAAATGAAGTGAAATAAATGGCAACCCCACTCCCCCAATGCTTCCCCGGACTGAAGTGTTCTATGAGGAGTTGGACAGTCCTTCTGGAGACAGCAAGACTTCCCTCCTCCCACTGAGTAAAAATACCGATTTTGGTAAAATGTCTCCATTGAGCTGAGGGTCTCTTTTAAGCCATGGCTTGAATTTATTTATTTTTTAAAATTCTTGACTGAGCTCAGTGGCTCATGCCTGTAATCCCAGCACTCTGGGAGGCTGAGGCGGGCAGATAACCTGAGATCAGGAGTTCAAGGCCAACCTGGCCAACATGGTGAAACTCCATCTCTACTAAAAAATATAAAAATTAGCTGGACGTGATGGTACACACCTGTAGTCCCAGCTACTTGGGAGGCTGAGGCAGGAGAGTCGCTTGAACCTGGGAGGTGGATGTTGCAGTGAGCCAAGATCGCACCACTGCACTCTAGCCTGGGCAACAGAGCAAGACTCCGTCTAAAAAAAAATTATTTTTGTAGAGACAGGGTCTCACTATGTTGCCCAGGCTGGTCTTGAACTCCTGGCCTTCAGCCATCTTCCTGCATCAGCCTCTCAAAGCACTGGGATTACAGGTGTGAGCCACCGTGCCCGGGCTATGTGACTTGAATTGATAACAGAAGGAGATCCCCCAGTGTGGCTTGCTTTGGCAGTAATCCTGCTGGGTTTGGGGGTCCTTGAGCCATGTTGGGAAGCCTGGTCCCAGAGCTACAAAGTCAGGAGCAACTCCACCTACCCTGCCTGCACCACCTCCAGCCCAAACTTGGAAGTCTTGCTTTGGTTAACAGAAAAAAAAGGTGGGGGGTCCGGTATGGTGAGGCTGACAGTGGATGGGGCAGGTTTCCTTAGGAGCATGCCCTCAGGTGTTCCTGTGGTGTCACACTCAGCAACTGAGAGGCATCTTTACTGATTTCCTCCAGCCATCCACTCGGGTCTCTCCTACAGTGCTGCATACATACTTTTCAACTAGGGGCTTCCTGGTGCTATGGGCTGTAGAGCTGTACCCTGGGAGTAGGATCACCCCATATCCAGTTCTTACCTGCTGGTTACACAAGGTAGGGATTGAGACAAAAGCCAACAGAAACAAATAGCTTTTGACAGAATGGAAACCCGAACGGTTTGGGGGATTGCTTCAGAGCTTGGAGAGCTGAGTTAGTGATTGATAGAATATGATATTTGGGGGGAAAATTTGGACAGGACTTGAGGTGAGGGTCACAATGTTTGCAGGCAGAGGCAAAGCACAGATTCAGGAAGGGTCCCCGTACATTCCCCTGAGGGGCTCATGCATAAACTGGTTTAGGAAGCAAACAAAATGAAAGTCTGCCCGTGCGCCAGGCACTATGCCAGAGGACAGGGGACAAACATGAGCCAGATCCAGCCCCTGCTCTCAAGGAGTTCATGGCCTGAGGGAGAGAGACAAGCAAATCAGTCATCAGGAAGCAAGGTGAGAGGTGACATAACAGCCATCACCCCACTGAGGCTGATGCTCTGTGGCTAAGTGTTCAGGCTCTGATCCTTCAGATCTGGGCTCAAGACTTCTCTGCTTCCTGGCTCTATGATCTTGGGGGAAGATACATCATGTCCTGTCTTGGTTTCCTTATCAGTAGAAGAGTTCAGGTACCTTTTAGGGTTACTGTGAGGATTAAGAGAGAGAATGTGAGGCCCAGTACCTGGCACTCAGCAGAGCTCTTAATAAATGTAAAGCAGTTTTATGATGAACATTACATGCTCAGAGAGATTTGCCAAGCAATCGCAGAGGCTAGAGAGCCAGCTCTGTCTGTCGCGCTGGCCCAGAAAGGCTCCCTGAGGAAATGGGGCTGGCTGGCTGGGGAGAAAGAGTTTTCCTAAGAGACAAGCACGGGCCAGCCCTCAGTGGGCATTTGGTAACTAGCAAGGAGCTGGCAGGCCAGGTGGGAGCCTCCATGCAGAGAGGACTATCCCAGTGCTGTGGAACCTGCCAAGGAGCTGACTTTGTCCAGAGGGCAAGGGGGTGCCATGAAGGATGTTCAACAGGAAGAGAGCTTTCCATCGGCATAGTGGAAGGTTAAATTGGAGGTGGGACAGGCAGAGGAAGGTCAATGTGAGGCTGTTACAATAATCATGTAAGGATGATGAAGGCTTGAAGAGAGAGACAATGGATACTTAGGAGGTGTCATTGACAGGACTCCAGGTCAATAGGATTAGGAGTGAGGAAGGGGAGCAGGCTGAGAGTGAACCCGAAGTGTGACAAATGGAGCAAGGGCCGTCTTAAGGCCAGGGGCATGGTGGGGTTGGGTGGAGGGTTGGAAGGCTGTGAGCACTTGCTTTTGTGGTGCACATGTTTAATTGCAGGAGTGTCTTGGGGACATCTAGGTGGGGATGGCCATAGGGCCGACAGAATAGTGGTGCAGGGCTGGGCACAGTGGCTCACACCTGTAATCCCAGGACTTTGGGAGGCCAAGGTGGGCACATCACTTGAGGCCAGGAGTTCGATACCAGCCTGGCCAACATGGGGAAACCCCATCTCTACCAAAAGTACAAAAATTAGCCGGGCTTGGTAGCATGCAGCTGTAGTCCCAGCTACTTGGGAGGCTGAGGCAGGAGAATCCTTGAACCTGGGAGGCGGAGGTTGCAGTGAGCCAAGACTGTGCCACTGAACTTCAGCCTGGGCAACAGAGTGAGAGGCTGTCTCAAAAAAAAAAAGGTGGCATAGCTCAGGGGGAGAGGCAAAGATGAGGATCTCCATTGAGATCATCATTAGCTGTTTTGATCAAGGATTCTGTAGAGGAAACACTGGGTAGGAGATGACAGCAGCCCCTCTTCTAAGGTAGACACAGCGCAGATCACAAAAGATCTCATTTTCCCTCCTTGACCCTTTTGTTCTTTGTGACCCTAGTCCCTGACCTTCAGGGGAGGGATGGTGAGGCGGGAGAGGAACACGAGCTCTGGTCTAAAGGAGAGCTGGGAGCGAGCAAGCGAAAGGCTTTGAGGTCACAGTTTACAACAATAGTGACCAGTATTTTGTTCCCTAAATCCTGGTTTTTTGAAAACTGAAGGAAGGGAGCAGTTTTTGAAAGAGGTAAATTTGAAATAACATGATGTAAAGTGATATGCAGCATTCTCACAGATGGTCCAGGCTGAAAAGATAACTGAAATGACAGATAATTGAAACAAAGCAGATCCCTTCAGGGCAACTTTAAGACAACCATATCCTCCTCCTATCTGCATCATTAACGACAGAAGACTGATCTGGATGAATGAAAATAAACAGTTGTTTATTGAGGGCTTTCTATATGCCAGTGATGATATGGATCATCATTTAATCTCCCATCCTGATTAGATGTCATTTTATCTTCTACTTGTTTTATCATCCTTATGCTGCTTTTGGAGAACTAGTCAGTTTTGTTTGTTTGTTTGTTTGTTTGTTTTTAAAGACGAGTCTCAGCCGGGTGCGATGGCTCACACCTGTAATCCCAGCACTTGGGGAGGCTGAGGCCGGTGGATCATGAGGTCAGGAGTTCGAGACCAGCCTGACCAACATGGTGAAACCCTGTCTCTACTAAAAATACAAAAATTAGCCAGGGGTGGTGGCACGCGCCTGTAATCCCAGCTACTCTGGAGGCTGAGGCAGGAGAATCGCTTGAACCCAGGAGGTGGAGGTTACAGTGAACCAAGATCTTGCCACTGCACTCCAGTCTGGGCAACAGAGGGGGAGACTCCGTCTCAAACAAACAAACAAAAACAAAACAAAAGAAAACGGAGTCTCACTATGTTGCTCAGGCTGGTCTCGAACTCCTGGGCACAAGTGATCCTCCTGCCTCAGCCTTCTGAGTAACCAGGACTACAGGTGTGTGCCACCATGCCAGGCAGTCACAGAAATGTTTAAGCTGCATGAGGTTTTGGGGAGCATCTGTAAAAATGCTCAGGATGGCCCATGAGATGCCACAGGTGTAATGTGATTGGATTTGGCAAGGCTTCACCTGTTCTTATGACTGGTGGGCAAGATGAAGAAATGTGGGCATCACTGGGTTGAGAAGCCGCACCCAGGGTCTTCCTGGCACACTGGATGTCTTACTGGTCAACATTTTGTGTCAGTGATTTGGATTATGAAGGATGTTTATCAGTCTGTGGATGACAGAGCAGAGGAAGGAGGGCAAGTGTGTGTGTTGATGGTACAATGAAGATTTGATGAGATGAACAGGCTGAAACAATGGTCTAAAGCTGACAAAAAAAAAAGCTGGAAAAGGATCAATATAAAACCCTGCTTTTAGGCTCTAAAAACTCAATGACACCGAGAGATGAGAGAAAAAATCTGTTTTGATGGCAGTGAGGGGGAAAAGACTGTTCATACAGTGAGCTAAAGAGGCAATATTGTTGCCATAAACAGTAATGCAATTTTAGGCTACATTAAAAATAGTGTCTGAAATAAAATGAGCCCCATGCCAGTGATGAGATGACATCTAGCTCTGTCAGGGGAGCACATTTTAAGAGGAACTTTGGCAAACTGGACGATGTCCAGAAAAGAATAATGTGTGTAAGAAAGGCCTGGAAACCATGTCATCATGGGAGGTTTGGTAGGAGGAGGAGCATCATAGTGATCTTCAGATATTCATGGAAAAGAGTCTAGGTTCATCCCTGTGGCTTGAGAGAAGGTAACTTGAACCAATGCGCAACCGGTTATGGGAAATCAGGTTTCCACTCAAGGTCCTAACAATCTGTGCTGCCAACCAAGCGTGTGTATGTGCATGTGCATCGGAGGTGGGCAAGGAGACTTCCTGGTGAAGTCCTGAGCCCGTGCAGTGTCCCTGCAAATGTTCGGGCAAAAGCTGGCCAGCCAGCTATTCAGATGGGGGTGTGGGGATGCAGGAGGGTATAAACAAAAAAGCCAAGAGTCAGGGAAACTGGATTCAGGTCCTGCCCCTGGTTATAGATAGGTAATGATGTGCCAGTCAGTTTTCTTATTTAGGCTTCAATTTCTTCAGCTATGAGTATTGAGTCATCTTTGGTTTTCAACTTTTGGTAGCAATGGAACGTTTCTATTACATGAAATCTTCTGCAATCACCTTTCCCCTCCCTAAATATAGAAGCCCCGTGTGTTATTATTGGACACACCCTGACTACAGGTGCCAAGGCCTCCTGGCACTGCTGCGGGGTTCCTGGGAGTAGTTTGGAAAGCGCTGAACCAGCTGATCTTCCAGCCCTAAAATTCTATTCTTTAAGGTTTTCTCCTACCTTAGTTTTTGATTCTGTAGACTCCAATCCCTCATTTTATGAAGTACCTGGTGCTTAAAAAAGGGATTTATCCAAGATCTTACAACTGGTTAGTGGCAGGGCTGTATTTAACACACAACTCCCACTCCAATTCAGCGCTCCTTTCATCTTGTCAGGCTGCCCCTACTTCTACCCGGGACTTGTCTTAGCACTTGTTCCCCCACGGTCCCAGGAAATCCTGTACTGCCCTCTACAGATCCTTTCCCTTTTGGAAAAGCATGAGCAAGGCAATAAATCTAGCCTGGGGCATTGCAGCCTGAGAAAATGATCTCGGAATTCATTTCTCTGTGCGTTATCTCAAGGAAATATATGAGCTGAGAAATAAAACATAGGTGTGGCTCAGACTACTGGTTGCCCTACATGATCTGTTCTCTTCTTCCTTAAAACTAGATTCCCCTTCTTTTAGATGGCCACCCAGAATAGAGGTATTTCCCAGCCTCTGTTGCAGCTAGTTAGGAACCTGCAGTGAAGTTCTGGCCAACAGATTATAACTGGAAATACTGTGTATGCCCTATGGAAAGTCTCCTTAATGGGAAGGAGAGTCCCCTCTTCACTCTTTCTATCCTGATGGCTGGAATATAGGCATGAAGGCCATAACCTTAATGGTCACCTTGGACCAGAGGGTAGAAACCATGTGTTGAGAATAGTGAAACAACAAGCTGGTAAGAACTTCAGGAGGTGATCATAGGAAGCCCCTTACCAGCCCTAGACTGGAGGGAAATAAAATTCCACTGTTTAAGCCACCATTACCATTTTCATCTACTCTGTCATTGGTTATAACGTAGCATTACTTAATACGTCACTAAGAAAAAGAAACCACAGCCAATTAAAGACAACCCATCCAATTGTATGATGCATTCCAATTTCAGAGAAGTTAAAATGTGACAAAAGGATGAGTCTTATTACATGAAATGCAGTATTTTGGGTTTTTGTTACTCACAGTCAGGCCTAATCCTAATTGATTCAAAAAACATGAAGGCATGAAAAGATGACAAATTCTATATAAAGAACACAATCGTGAAGAAGGAAGAACAAGCTTCTCTATTAAAAAAAAAAAAAAAGACTCATAAAAATAGTACTGATGTGACTCAACGGAAGTTTTCTCCCGTGCTTCCCAGTCTGGCTTGGATTAACCTGGGGAATTATGTATGGCTCTCGGGACTTGGGCATCCAGTGGGATGAAGCTGCGGGATGAATGAGCTGGTTTTAAGATATAGAGGACCCAAAACTGTTTGCTGAGCCCCAGTGTAGGATTTGGCCTTTTGGGGCTCCTACTCCTTAGTTTCTTCCCCTCTCAACTCTGCAGGATCTTCCTGGTTGACTTTAAGATAGATGTGCAGCTGCTGATGACCGAGACAAGCTTGGAAGCAACAGGCTGCCCCTTAGCTGAGATCCCAGGAAGGTGCTCAAAGCTCTTCCTGACAGCCACTGCTATTGTATAGTTTAAACCTGGTCTGGCACAAAGCTGACCATTTTTTGGTCTTCAGTACTGAAACATTAACTTTAAGCTATGATGATCCAATATTAATGTACCTGTTATGAAATCATCAAAGACTAGTACAACAACAAAAGGAAAGTCTGGCTTAAGCCACTTTCATAACGAAGGCCCACTTAACAATTTTAAAATGCCAAGTTACTCTATTATTATTTAGTGACCCTTTCTCCTGTGGCTGCTTCTTGAATCTACTGGGACTCCAGGAGCTTTCACAGAGTTCCCTGATGCTATGCTCTGGCTGCCACTCATTGACTGTTTACTCATGTGACAAACGTCTTATTAAATACATCCATTATTTATACATCAACCTCAGGAGGTAGGAGATCACTCCCATTTTTATGGATAATTCGGGCTCAGAGAAGTTGATTAATTTTCTCATGGTAACACAGTTAACATGTGGGCTGTGAACTTAGGTTGGTGAAACTTGCCATTATAATTTAGTTGTAAGGTACTACAGAAGTAGCCCTTTATGTTTCAATTACTGAAACATGAAAAATTCTGCTAAGGAATTTTCTGAGTCATCTTTTTCCATCCAAAAGGTTTGTAGGATACTAAAAACTTGTGATTATTTTGAAGGAAAGCTTTCTCTGAAAAAGACCAAACTTTTTAAAAAAAAATAGTTGGGGAAATGGTGGGATATGGACTGGATAGGCATCTTGTCACTCCAGGTCGTACTTACATTACACTCACGCATGCGTTCCAATGGCCAGTGTAATCCCCTGGCAACACAGGAATCTGTCAATGACAGAGGTGCAGGCGTTCCACTGGCACATTCCCAGAGTGGATGAGGCCGACTGTCAGCTGACTGCCTGTTCCTGATGCAATGTCATGTGACTTTTTGCTGAAACAATATCTAATAATATTCTAAAATTACTTTTTAGACTTTTTCTGTCTACCTTCATTTCATGCTTATATATTCTTGGAAAGAAAAAAAATCCCTGCAAATCCCAATTTAACCTTGCCAGTATTCTGATGAAGATACATTATAATGAATCATGGGAATTTCTTTACCGATCTCATGTTCTATATAAAAACAAACAGCTCAGGTACTAAAAGTACTGATCCAATTCTTATAGGCCAGATTCTAATTCTTCCTGGCTTCAACAAAGTAGAAGCCCTACCAAATGATTTTCTCTGGATTGAAATATGTTAATATTCAATAAAACTTCTGATTCAAACTCATTACATTTTTCCTCACATACCAAAGGACAAAGACACCAGGCTAAATTTCTTTTAAATTATTTTATTTTTGTGTAAGCTAAAAGGAAATTTACACACTGAAATTTCAAAAGACCTTGGGCATGCACATTAACCTTGTTAGAGGTTCTTCTACATGTCTCTCTTTTTTCCATAGGAATTTCCCCAAACATTTAAAACCCATAGTTTTCACTGTATATACAGCCTAAACCATAGCAATCTATGATTATGTCATTTTACACTGTGCAAAATCCTCAAAAAATAGTGGTACAATAGAACAAAAAAATCAGTAACAAGTAAATTCCATTTAAGACATTCATATAATTTGGTCCTTCTCCGAATCAAACTGATTTTAAACAGACACAATCTCTTTAAACCCCTCCAATCAAGTTCTGACAGTGATCCATACCCTATAACAAAAGAGCAATTGATTAAGTACCTTGCAAAAGGCCAAACAGCAATACGCCAGATTGAGAAGATTAAAAAAGCCCCAAAATGTTAACAAAAGCCAGATCTGAAACCCATCATACACAAAATTAAAAACCAATTAAATGGGGGACTTTGGAGCTTATTTATGATAGCAAAAGTAATTCCACATGTAATATGAAAAATCAAGAGGACAGTCAATGCAATCTGAAAAGACTGAAGGGGATTTCAGACAGTGAAGATTTGAGGTTTTTTTTATTTCAAAAGTTTTGTAAGAAGGACACCACCAGTGTATTTCACAAAGACATAAATGTATACACCCCAGCAACACAAAAAGAATAAATCTTCAAAAATGTTTACCCCCGATTATTTACATTTTTCTAATATAAATTTAGGACTTCAGTATGTAAATAAATATACATTACTATGTATACCTTTCTAGTGCGGCTTACCAACAAATCAGCTGAACTTGAATTTTTTGTTTTTAATTAGAGCAGGTATGCTTTTGATGGTAGGGAAGGGATGGGAAAAAGGAAAAGCAATAGTAACCGTCCAATTCACATCAGTTATCAGTCTGCTTTTTCTTGAGAGCTTGTGGAAGGTGTTAACGTGGCTGGGAACATCAACACCTTGGCATGCATGAACGTTAAGTCAGGAAGGCCAGCGATCACCTTGATAGCTTCTTCACTCAGGTGCTCTTCTCTTTTCGGTTTCCTATTGACAAATGGAAAAAGACAAGTGTGTTAATGTGACTTTGCCGTAGGTCAAATGGAAGAAAATCCACTCTCAAGGTAGACAGTTAGCAATCTGAGGGGACTTGAGTATTTTTTCCTCTGCTAATTCCTGAATCTTGTAATACTCTTGTATAGTGTGCTTTCTGTGCCAAATGCCAAATCTTCATGAAGAGTGACACGTGGCCTATTTATGTTCATTAAAGCTAGGTGTGCACACACAGATACTCACATGCATACCTGGACAGCTCGTGTACTTTTTAGGCTTTACATTACACAAGAAGCATCTACCCAGGCATAATTTTAAAATGTTACTAAGCAGAAATATAATGCTGAAGCCTTAGTAACACTCCACCTAACTGGATTTCTCCCTGTCCCTCCACCCCCTAAAACAACCTCAGCATGAAACAAAGTATGTCCAGGGCAAGACTAAGTCATTTTAACCTCAGGCTTTATTCCCAGTGGGGAATTCCAGGAGAGAAAGCTCTCAGCTCACTAAGACCCAGTCTCAGCCTTTTGGGATGCAAACAGCAGGTCCAAAAGCAGCGGCATTCAGGGCTGGTTGCTGGTGTTATGCATGTACACAGGCAGGACGGAACTCTGGGAGAGGGAAATCTCTAAATCCTATGGGTCCTGTAGATGAAGTATATTTTGCTGCACTGGGCCCCGATATGAGAAATAAGCAGTTTAGTGCCTAGCACAGACATGAAAACCCCTGGTGACCCAGGTCTACTCAGCAGGTGAGCCACAGAAAATGCCAAATGAGCCTCAAATTGAGCACATGATTGCAATTCAAACTTTATTTTTTCCGTGACATTAAATATATTGAAGGAATAGTTACACAGATTATTAACTTTAGACCAAAGATCATTTCAAATTGTTCATTATAAAAAGCCTAATTCTCTTTTATGGTAAAGGACAGCTGGTATTCTTAGATGTGACACAAGTTATTTCTTTGACCTAAATGTTTCCTTTTTCCTTGGATGGGGTGCAGGAAGCCAGGAGGTAAAGCAAGAAAGGAACGGTAGCTACAGGCTTTTTTATTCCTAGGACTTTTCTGTTACCATGTTGAACCCAGACTGAAAAAATTTTATATAGAATGAATAAAAAATCCAATGACGTTTAGGACTAAAGTTCTTCAAAAGGGAAAAAGCATCAAGCATATAGCAGATGAACCAAATACTGCATTCAGTACTAGCTTCTTAGAAGAATGAAAGAGCAATCCAACATTTTTTTTCTGATGAAAATCTACATTTTAAATTGCAGTTAAATAGTGGCAAAACTATTATGTGGATGTTTGATGGGGAACTGGATATCTGCATCATTCCAAAGTAAAACCAGATACATGACAATTGAAAACCTGGGACTGTATAATGGAAAAGGTCAGCTTCTCACCAATCATCAATCTCAGCACCACTAACAATGGAGTCAACTAGATGTATGGACCTTCTGATGTGATACAACACCTAGGATGCATTCTAGCCAAAATATTTACCCTGAATTCAGCAAGCCTTTAGATATAATTTCCAATTTACAGGAAAATAGGGAGATACATAACACAGTAAATATTACTTTAAGGAAGCAAACAGACAAATCCAGAGTTTTTAGGACATTCCGCAGGACACCCAGACTAATCTTTATACAAGCTACTGTTATTAAACAGAAAACAGAAGAAATGAGGAGATATGCTAGGTTAAAAGGGACTTAAGAGCCTTAACAGCCAGGTACAATAGTCTTCAACTGAATACTGGTTTGTACAAAGCCGAGAAAGGATAGTTGGAGAAATCTGAATATAGCCTAAGTAGATGAAATGAAAACTCACTGAAATTGACAGATGGAGACCACTAAGATTAGGTTCAATTCACTATGGACATAAAATCTCATTTTTGGTAGAACCCCTTCCCACATACATATTTGCATAGAAAAAGATCTGAAAGAATATACACTAAGGAGTTTAGTGATCCTGAATGGTAAGAATGTGATACTTTCATTTTTAATTTTTTTTGGTCTGGATTTCCTAACTTTCTAAAATATACTTTACTACTTCTATAATGATAAACGGTTATTTATAACAATAGTGAATAAAAGTGCACCTAAATGGACTTCCCTATTTGTGGAGTACAGTTTGGGTGTAGGAACAGAGAGCAAAAAATAAGTTTTTACCTAAGAAACAGTTGGTAATTATTCTAGGGTTTTAAATAATTGCTTTATTTCAGAGGCAATATGAAATTATGTTTTAAAATAAAAACAAGTTTACACAGTTTTAGTTTGTGCATTTATCTATAGTCATTGTGGATGGCTGTGAGCTAGTCTCCTTAGAATATGGAAAGAAGTAAACACTTAAGGAGAATTTGAAAATAAAAAGTTACCATCATTTCTCAAAGGTAGTGACCTAATTTTGATCTATATTCTCTGTAGTGAAGATGTATCCTTTTTGTCAATAGATTATAATCGAGAGTCCAGGAAAAAACATGATCAATTGTGTTTTAATTCTTGTTTTTGACAAATGTGCCAAGACCTTTCAGTGGTGGAAATTTTTCAACAGTGTTCAGACAGCTAGATATCCACCTGCAAAAGAATGAATGGGGACTCCTACCTCATACCATATATAGAAATTAATTCAAAATGGATTAAAGACGTAAATGTAAGAGTTGAAACTATAAAACTCTTAGGAGAAAATCTAGGTATAAATCTTTGTGATCATGAATTGGGCAATGATTTCTTACATATGATACCTAAATCACAAGAAAAATCAGATCTTATCAAAATTAAAAGCTTTTGTGTGTCAAAGAATACTATCAAGATAATGAAAAGACAACCTGCAGAATTGGAGAAGATATCTTCAAATCATTTCTCTGATAAAGGCTTAGTATCCAGAATATACTTAAAAATCTTACAACCTAACAATAAAAAGACAAATTATCCAATTAAAATATAGGCATAATGGCTGGGCACAGTGGCTCATGCCTGTAATCCCAATACTTTGGGAGGCTGAGGAGGGAGATCGCTTGAGCTCAAGAGTTCAAGACCAGCCTGGGGCAACATACGGAGACCTTGTCTCTACTAAAACAAAACAAAACAAAGGCAAAGGATCTGAATAGATATTTCTCCACAGAAGATATACAAATAGTCGATAAACACATGAAAAGATGCTCAATATCATTAGCTATCAGGGAAATGCAAACCAAAATGTCAATGAGATACCACTTCAAACCGATGGCTATAACCAAAAAGACAGTAACAAGTGTTGTAAGAATGTGGAGAAGTTGGAATGTATGTTATTAGTGGGAACGTAAAATGGTGCCATCACTTTGGAAAAGTTTGGCAGTTTCCCCAAAAAGTTAAGAGTTCCTATATGACCCAGCAATTCCATTCCTAAGAGAGTGGGAAACATCTGTCCACACAAAAACTTATACACAAATGTTCATAGCAGCATTACTCATAATCGTCAAAAAGTGAAAACAACCCAATTATCAACTGATTAACAGATAAGCAAAATGTGCTATGTCCAGTGAAATATTGTGCAGCCAAATACGGATACATGCTACAAATATGGATACATACTACAACATGAATGAACTTGAGAACAGAATGCTAAGCAAAACCCAGACACAAAAGGCTGCAGACTGTAGAATTCCATCCTTGTGAAATAACCAGAAAAGACAAATCCATAGAGACAGAAAGCAGATTAGTAGTTGCCAGGGCCTGGGGAACGAGAGGGATAAGGAGTGACTGCTAATGGGTACAGGGTTTCTTTTTGGGGTGATAAAAATGTTTTGAAATTAGATAGTGATGATGGTTGCACGACTTTGTGAATATACTAAAAACCAGTGAACTGAACACTTGAGTTAATTACAAATTTTTATCTCAATAAAAAGGCCTAAAAAGAATAAAAGATCTATTATTTTTGGCACTATCTCTTTGACCTGTATAAACTTCAGTTACAGGTCTATGGCTACTAACTAGCTGTCACTAGTTAGTAGTGATTTACAATAGGAAGTAATTTTCCTCCATATTAGGAAAGGTAGGCAAGAAGATGGAACTATTTTAAAACTAAGAACTTGCATATCTTTAAAAAACTCAAAGTGAGAAGTCACTTTCACAACTTGTGTTCCAAAAGAGAAGAGCCCATATACATTCCCTGACACATTCAAAGGCGCTTAGTAAAGAATACTGGTTATTGTTTGGTCCATGTCCATTCTCTACCTTGACCACTGTTTTAACTCCTTCTTACCCTACAGTCTGTCACAATGCCTTTTCACTTTATCTTCTGCTTACTGTCAATAGCCAAGAAGATTTTGCTGAGCTTTTTTGCAGTTCACTTTATTCAAGAGAAAAATGAAAGAAAAACTAAAAATAAGATATTAAAAATGCTTTCTGAAATTATGCCACAAGCCTGTCTCTGCTCTATACAATTGAGAATCACTCGTTGGGACATTTTACAGTATTTTAATACTTGTGGGCATTTGTATTTACCATTTTCAAATGACATTTCTCAAAACAGAAAATACAAAGTTGGCAACTTGTTCTCTCCAATTTTTGTTTTAAATATGATGCTGGACAGGTCCTAGCGAGTAACTCAATACAGAATTAGCAGATGTTAACTCCAGGATACATGATAAGTTCATTCCCTATTAGTATAGAACAAGAGAAAAAATAGCTTCTTAAAGTGATAGGGCTTGGAAGACTTCTCTAGATTCAGCATGTTTCAAAGATGAGTTAAAGAATCAGGAGAGCCTAACGTGGTTTAGAGCTCCTCCTAATGGCACAAAATGAATTCTCATCATTGCGATGTTCAAAACTATAGTTCTTTGGTCAGTGAGAATGCAGGGGAAACAAAGTAAGGAAAGAGTAGAACTGTCCTAGAAGGGGTTGTCCTAAAAATAGCAGGGGGAAATCCAAACAATAAAAGCATCCTTTTTTATTTTTAAGTCAAATGTGCGTTAGCTTTTAGTTAACACATACAAATTTCTCATCCATTTTTTTCTATGAGGGGAGTTTCAATTTGAAGAAGTGATTTATTTGGAAAGAGAAAAAATTAGAAAAAAAAAATCCACATAGCCACATTTACAAGTAGGTTCATTGAAGAGGAGGCTTTGGCAGTGCCAGGTGGCATACTGTAAAGAGATGGGGCAATGAGCACAATGCAGAGAACTGGCAGACAAGGATTTACATGCTACAAAGCCATTCTAGGGAAAAGTTAAAGGTAGTCTACAATTATGAAATGTATAATAATGTATTTCATCATTATATGTATTGGTAACAAGAAAAATCTGGGGGAATAAAAGCACACACGGTTTTTTTTTTTCTTTTGAGACGGAGTCTCGCTCTGTCGCCCAGGCTGGAGTGCAGTGGCCGGATCTCAGCTTACTGCAAGCTCCGCCTCCCGGGTTTACGCCATTCTCCTGCCTCAGCCTCCCCGCCATCTCGCCCGGCTAGTTTTTTGTATTTTTTAGTAGAGACGGGGTTTCACTGTGTTAGCCAGGATGGTCTTGATCTCCTGACCTCGCGATCCGCCTGTCTCGGCCTCCCAAAGTGCTGGGATTACAGGCTTGAGCCACCGCGCCCGGCCTAAGCACACAAAGTTTTAAACGACAATGTGATAATTCAAGCTAAAGTTAAGAGTGATGAACATTTATTACTCACAATAAAAAAGGCTTTTTTAAATTGATGTTTTTCTATAGAAGAATCTATTTAAAATATAAACCTGAATTTAACATGTGATTGGCATGTATTTATTCAGGAGAAAGAGCTCTAAGACTTCTTTCAAAGTGGGCAACCAATGGGTAAATAGTTCCACTTTAAAACGCTGATGAATCACAGATTGAGACAGCAGAGCTGGTGTGCCAATCAACCAGTATTTGCTTTTGCACTAGTGATTTCCTGGTTCAGAATGACATCTTCCTGTTAGAAACTGGCTCAGTCTCATGGTTAACAGTAATTCAAAGCAATGGATTGTACCAGCCTAATCATATGAAACTAAAGATTTTCTGAATCCCAAACACATGGCCCAAGTGACATTCCGTGCCTTTAGTTCCAACATAGGGAGATGGTAATTACTTTTCTATAGGACATGCCTCTGAAGGGGCTTCTAGAAAGCCTGGTAAAGTAAGGCTTTACCTCCCAAATCAGAGGTGCACGTCAATGAAAATTCCAAGAACCATCTTAGCCTGCAAGTAAAAAGATCAGCCTAGGTGACTCCAGGATTATAAAACTGGGTTCTCAAAGATCATCTTCTCAGCAATTATGAAGAGAAAGGGAGAGTGTTTCTATAATGGCCTTATGATCACAATACTTAATCAGAATTAGTCTCTACAAAGAGGAGGCGGGAGGGGGGAAGAAAACCATGTCTGTCAGCCTTGGCCAATCTCTTATGAAATAATCCTGTTCTATTAAGTTCATAATTAAACATAATTTGATAATATTTTCTGGACTTGGGCATCAACTGACTTTTATAAAGCAAGTTGTAATACAATATATTGAAATGCTGCCAACTTAACGTGCTTTTTCCTTTGGGCCATTTTGTCTCAGAATTCAAAATGTGGGTACAATTGACACTAACTGTTTACCTGGTAGATGTGCTTGTCTTCTCTACTGTAGACATGAGTCTCGCAAATGCATCAGTCACTTTGAGGCTTGAGGTGGAGATTTCCAGCTTAGAAGTTGTTAACTCATACAACTCCGGATCCACACCTTATAGTATAAAATGATAGTTAGTGATGGTAGGCTGCAGTGGGTTACCCAGTTAGCCACAATCCAAGATGCAAAAGGCAATATTCTGTAAACATCTGAGTCTTTTACAAACAGAACTATCTTCAGAACACTGGAATACTGCATTTATTTTTTAAATTATGAACTCTACTTTTTGGAGTTTTTATAAAACAGGAAAATACTTTTCAAATTCCATTTTGGAATGAATATATCCTTAAGCTAGCATTTATGCAGCAGATGCTAACCAAATATTTCTAAAATTTCTATCTGCTATAGAAAACTCCCTCAATTTGGATCAGGAAGGGATATAAGGAAGGGTCAGGAAGGGATATAAAATTATCAATGTTTTATAAAAAGAATGCACATGATATGACATCCCATTTTTCAATTAACTAACCTCATTTAAAAAATTTTCCTGTTTCCTCACCTCCTTATTTTTTCTCTATTTTCTTCCACTGAAAAAGATTTAGAAGCTAATATAAAGTCTCAAACATGGTAAATGATCTGGTTCGTTTAAATCTATTTTGACTAAGGACTAATCATAAACATATACCACCATAGTTCTTTATTCAGGTTAGAGGTGGGGAGGGTAAAAGATTTTCAGAAAAGGTGAGTAAAAGTACCACTTTTGGACAAAATGAAAATTCTTGTCTATAGGGTTAATTATATTTCTGTAGTCTCATATCTGAATCTGGTAGTCATTAGTTCAAATATCTTGTTAGAGTAATTCAAAAGGAAGCTCAAGAGGGTTAGATTTATTGCAAAAATTGATTTAAAAAATCTCCCCCATCTGACTTCATTAAAATATACATATAACTTTGCATATTTCTCATGTAATACAGATTTATAGCAATGATGACAACAATAACATGGAAAAGAACAGTTTAAATATTTTACATTTAAGTTACACTTTGGATAATAAAGATATTCAGAGTAAAAAAAAAAAAGTTTTTAATCCTACACTCTCCTGGTACCAGCAAATAACTTAAGAAAAAAAGTTCATGAGTTGCAGGGTGTAACAGCAAAGCAAAATTCTAAGGAAGAATGTCTTACAGTTTCTGAAGTTTTTACTTATTATTTCTTTTAAAAAAAAAATGCCCTGTAAGATCAGCAGATAAAGTTATATAAGTTATATATAAATGCATATATTTAGAGTAACAAGTTTTTTCCTTTTAAGATACTTAGCAAATTAAAAAATCAGAAACTGACTTCTATTAACCAACTTTACAGAAGTAAACAGATCTCAGATGTTTACAGAAATCAGACAAGCAAAAGCGACTTCCACAGTTACGAAGTCTAACGAGGGAGGAAGGCTATAGAAAATGTATGTTGACTCTCCCAAGTTCTCAATATTTCATTAAGGTACAGTTTCAAAATATACTTTAAAAGGACTTTCCTTTGTGTTCCTGTAATAAGAATATGGGTTGCAATTAAAATGTAAAAAATTGTATATGTCTGTAAAGGGACCAAATGAGCCCAAAGTACTTCCCTCTCTCTAAAGGCTAGATTCCAGCAACCACAAAATTTAAGTTGCTGTCTAGTGTATAGGGCAGAATAAATAACTGCATTCTGACTGGCAATAGGAAAGTGCTAGTAAAAACTTAGTTGGGTTTATAAAATACTGGCCACTTGGCTGTCAAACGGTAAAGTGGCAGATTAATAAAAAAAGACAACAAAATCACACCCCCAAATAACTACCACCACACCAAAAACCCCCCCCAAACTATGGTTAGGTTTTTCAAAAACAAGACAACTATTTACTATAATAATTGGAGAGTAATTTTTTTAATGGAAGGTTTTTTTTTTAAGAGCCTTAATGAGGCATAGTTTAGTTACATTACTAAAGCTAGCCAACCAAGTTCTATGCCAACCTCCTAAGTCTCACACACAAAATAATTAACCGCAAGCTAAGACGAAATGACTTTCCCAGAAACAAGTCAGAAAAAATGCAAGCAAGTGGTGAAATGGAATACTAAGGAAGGTGTTGATACCTGTAGCTTGATGGTAAGTTTTAACAAAACCCAATAGCAATAAAAAGAAGCCAAAGCAAATATATAGTAATCAAATTTATATAGCAGCTAGAGCATATTAATGAAAATATTGAACAAAAATATTTAAAAGGCTCCAAAGTAACGAGAACTGCATTTGACCATGCTGATTTCACTTCCATTACAGCTCTAAGCTTCTGAAACCGCTTGCTCTTCTTGCAGCTGTGTACACTGAGCCTGATTATCAGGTCATTTCTGTACTTCTTTATATAGCCACGTTATTTGTGCTCCTATGAATGGTTTTTAAATGAGTTTGAAATGTAACCAAAAATTAAATTTAAACCAGGTTTTTAGGGACCCAAAAGAAAAACAGTGACCTCATTCAAATGATAATACAGTTTATGACAAAACAAAGCTGACAGCAAATTTAAAATGGGAGCTTAATTCTTGGGAATATAGTAACAAAAGGATATACATGTTTTTGGTTGTCCCTCCCACCCCCCAGTAAGTATTCTAAAATGTCAGACAATTAGCTTACCCAGGTCATTGCATAGATCAAATGTAAATTTAGAAGTAATTTAAGTAAATAGTACAATAGCATTTTAAAGTCAAAACCAGACAGATTGGTTTTTCATATGCTTGCAAAATCTTGAAAACAGTAAGAACAATCAGGGGCTTGGATTTGAGGAATCCAGTCACTCTATACCAAATGACCTTGGAACTTCCCTGCAGCAGAATCAGATTTCCATAAACAAATCTCAAGGGCTTCCTGGGTCCCAGGTTCACTCTGAGCTGACTATTAGTCTCCCCCATCCATATCCCATCATGGCTCCTCAACTGTTGGAAGTGGGTGGTAGCACTATCTAGTGGAATAGCACAAAACCAGTGAATTTTCAGGAACCAGGCCAGTTGTGAAACTAGCCACTGGTGGGGACAGAAAGGGACTCTCACTATGCATTCTGGGCATGGGCATCTATATGGCACCCCAACAGCTGTCTGGTGATCAATGGGCATGATTACCAGATCACATGTTGGGACGACAGTTATTAAAATAATATTGAATAAAATGTAAACATAAAAATGCCATTATAATTTTAATCTTTTATTCAGTTAGAAAATGACAAAGTACATTAGTCCTTTGGTCAATGAACTGAACTTTTGCAGGGCTGAACATTAACAGGCACTCCAGTAATTTTTAATTTCTAGCTTTTAGTATCTCATAGCAATTATTTTCTACTATTAACTTTTGTAACATTTTTTTCCCCATGGAAAACTAACAGTATACTTTCTATTTAAGAGCTACATAAAAACAGAAATAGTTCTATATGGGACTATATACTTAGTGCTAGACTCCAACATTTTGGAACCTAATTATATATTTAGCAGCACTAATAAACAACTAATTGAATGCTGGAATTTGTAAAGGTTATATTATTACAGGCACTACAATGTAAAGTCATCTTTGTATACTAAAATATTCTATCTCTAAACTTGTATTTTTTTCAAATGGCTTTATAGAATATGCTTTTAAAAATAAGCATATAAAATATCACATTTTCCACTTAGAGGGAAAAAAACCCAACAACCCTACCTTTAACTCTCTAAGGACATTAGGGATGTTTTATTCCTAGAAACTACTTTCAGCTTTGAATATTACACTTTGAGAAAGTTTTCCTTGAAATACATTTCACATAAGTCATTTTTTTTTTTTTGTAATCAGATACTAGAAAATAACAGATGAAAGAAAAGTATTAAAAAGACATACAGAATACAATCTACTTGTTTCCTTGTTTATAGGAAAGTCAAGTGATGTGGTCATGCTTTTAGTAAATAAACTGGAATTGTGGTTTTAACACTCTGCTGACCTGGGATTGTGGTGCTGCTGCTAGAGCTACTGTCATCCACGGGCCCAAAGAAATCAAGGTTCAGAAGAGTGGAACCTCCACTAGCTTGAAATTCAGTGACCGTGTTGGTAGGCAGCCACACAGAAGGTAAGCCAAGGGAGGAGGGGTTATGTGTAAAAAGGGGTAAGACACACACTTGAACATGCAGGTTATAATTAGTAATCATTACACATTTTAAAAATCAACATTAAAACAATGTGTACAGTATTAGTTTTTCATTACTAAGGACATTTCTAAAGTAACAGTTTAATTCAATGTACATTTTCTCATGTACAATGTAAAGAATGTAACACTTAGTAAGGTTTTAGGAGTTCAGTTCCTTCAATCAAAACTGGAAGCCATACCAGAAGGACCAAAAGGAAAGCGTACCCGTTAAAGGGAAACAATACTTTAATCTCAACCCAACATTAAAAATCGCTGTACATGCCCAAATCAATCTTTCATGTTAGTAATACTGGTTTCTAATTAATGCTTTTTAAAAAGTGACAAAGTTGTCAGTTTCAGGACACGCACCAATATGTTTAGTTTAAAATAACATAATAAAGAATGTCATAACTACCCTACCCTGATGTGCAACCTCAAGCTGTACTGTTCCCCTTTAACTCTGAAACAGTAATCAGAAATAGTATACATTTTTAAAGAAGTTGTTTGTTAATAAAAAGCATGATGATTTGACTGAAGACACCAGACAACAGCAAAAAGTGCATCCAGGCTTTCCTTCAGCACTATATTAATTCAATTGGATGCTTTCCAGATATCCTAGGACCCCACTATAAGGCCAAGCTGATAGTGTCTTTTTACAATGGCAAAATAATTGCCGTTTAGACAATGACAGGCGTTTTAGACAATGGCTCGAACAACTTAAGCACAAGGAGTAAGACCAATTACATCTTGGGATCCACTTAAAACTTGTGGTGTCAACACTAGAAACTAGCATTGGTGTGTTACTTATTTTAAAAAGCCCACATTACATTACTGGAATAAGTTATTCCTTTTTGAGGATTTTCTTTTAAAGCCATAAGTGAAACCAATTATTTTTAGAACTGCCTACTAACATTTGGAGACACGCTTTAGAAAAGGATCGTGAAATTTATTTTCTATTTGCATATAGGTGCTCTATAAAATATTAAATCTAAAAGCTACTTTAAGTCAATAAACATGGATCTATGCACATTGTTTTTGGTTAAATAATTGTGCTTTGTGCTTTGAAGCAGCCTCTAGCCACAAGACTTTGCATCCAAGAAAATTCCATAAATTAAAACTTACAGAAAAAAATTCAAGGTAAATTGGTCCTAGCTAAAATTTTTTAAACTACTTAGATATTTGTAAAAAATAAAGAAGCTTACTTTTGACTTAAGATAAAGAAACTAAAATTTTACCTAACTACTATTACCTATATTTGGACATTAATACTGTTGATAATAGTAACGGCTGGTTTCTTGAGCAATTACTATTCAGAAAGAAAGCCTGAATTTCCAAAGATAAGAATAAGTTATGTTCAAACAAAAAAGGAAATCAGCAGAGAGAAGTTTGTCTGAACTTTGTAGCTTTCTTAACTCTAGCTCTGGTGCTAGAGGCTCTACGGAGAGACGTACCATCTAAAGGGTTAGTAAGGCCACTGCTACTCCAGTCAAACTGGACGGGTGGTAGAGACTCCTAGAGTTGAAAACCAAAAAATCAAAATTAATCAGTACAGGTTGTAGCAACGTAAAGAATCCTTTTAAAAAAAAAATTATAGCAAGACCATTAGGCAACAAAGTACCTAAAGACAAAATTGGGATAATTTACAATTTCAGAAGGTTACCTGCAAATATTAGCACAAACTGAAATTGCAAAATTTACAAACAGTACAGGTTATTGACATTTAAAAAGCTGTATCTGGGAAATGAAATTATCTTTACATTTTTAAACAAATTTATGAACTGATTCTATGCCAAGATTTCAATCTATTCTCAAATCGTGATTTAAACTATTGGTGTGATTACAATAAAAAAACATGGTATAAAATGAGAAGATTCAATGTCTAAGGTCTGTCT
Organism: Mandrillus leucophaeus; assembly: GCF_000951045.1. Classification (NCBI taxonomy): domain Eukaryota; kingdom Metazoa; phylum Chordata; class Mammalia; order Primates; family Cercopithecidae; genus Mandrillus; species Mandrillus leucophaeus. Next base: position 505,981 of record NW_012102976.1, on the reverse strand, counting down.
GGTTCCTTACAATTTTCCAAATTTTGAAGAAAATCATGGGCTAATAAATGAGACATTTTTAAAGTGTTGATTTAAAATATTTATTTTAATCAACTTCTTTAATTTAGAAATTACGTATTAGATACCAGAATTTAATTTTGGGTGTCATCCTTGTATACGGGCCACGCTAATCTCCTCTGTACCTTGCCAATTTTAATAATGTGCTGCTGAAGTGAGCATAGAATTCTGCTGAAGTGAGCATAGAATTTTAAAAACAATACTAAAACAAAACTAAAGGGATGCTCAGGCTGGGCGCAGTGGCTCAAGCCTGTAATCCCAGAACTTCGGGATCCAAGGAGGGCGGATCACGAGGTCAGGAGATCGAGATCATCCTGGCTAACACAGTGAAACCCTGTCTCTACTGAAAATACAAAAAATTAGCCAGGCATGGTGGCACACGCCTGTAATCCCAGCTACTTGAGAGGCTGAGGCAGGAGAATAGCTTGAACCCGGGATGCGGAGGTTGCCGTGAGCCAAGATCATGCCACTATTGACTACACTTCAGCCTGGGCGACAGAGTGAGACTCTGTCTCCAAAAAAAAGAAAAAAAAAAACACTATTCCAGGGGTTTAAATTTCGTAACTGTCAAACATATAAAATAAGCAAATGGTAAATTTAAGATGGAAGGCAGTGCAAAAACATCTTTAAAATGAGCATTCACACTTCATTTTAAGAATATTCTCACAAGAAAAAAATGTTGGTTTTTTTCTTTTCTTTTGGGGGTGGTAAAATAGGCTGTATTTTATTAGACTTTGTTATCGGTTTTTTTGGACAACACTTAACACTACACTTTATTGTAAGGCAGGCACTGTTAAAACTTTGTATTAATTTTTTTCTGGGTAGGTAAGGTCACTTGCTGTTTTCTATAGAAAAGGAGCATGAATCAGTTATTTTTGAAAAGTCTAATCCATGATATTATAATATGACTATCAGGATAACTGGGATACCAATGACAGGCAAATTAATTTAAGTATTTAGTTTCCAAAAATCAGGTCCAGCCTGGAGCAAGGTATAAATTGAGTAAAATACTATAACATTAGTTAGTGGGTGCCAGGGCTAAGGGATGGTTGTGGGGCAGTGACTATGAAGGGTGTTCTTAATAGTGGTGGTGGTGGTTACATGAATCTATGTGATATGATATAGACCTATATACACATATTGTACCAATGTCATGTTCCTGGCTTTTACATTATAGTATATTATGTAAGATGTAACCATGGAGGAAACTGGTGAAGGGTGCAAGGGACTTCTCTGTACTATATTTGCAACTTCCTGTGAATCTATAATTATTTCAGATAAAAGTTAAAAAACTGCTGAAAACCTAGTTTATAACCTACCTACACAGCTAATAAGTATTTAGAAAATATTTTCTTTAGCTGATCTTAAAAGGAAACAAACATCTCTAAGCATTCTAGCAGATTCAACTTACTCCACTTCTAGATCAGTGACACCTTTGCTCATAATCTACACTGAATGGACAAAATCTAGGTTTATGCAATAACAATTTCTGAATAAATGGAGCAAGTTCTTTCATGAACACATTCTATCTGAATGATGTCAAGTAGCTTTCATGAACACATTCTATCTGAATGATGTCAAGTAGCTGGGTGCTTAGAAATATTTCAATGATTTGCTGAAATCTGAGCTTCTCAAATAGGGTATGGTATTTAGAAGACAGCCAAAATCATAATGAGGTGATACACATGAATCAACATTTAATGGAAATGAAAAAAGGTGAAAAACAGGATACCAAAGCAAAAAAAGATTAAAACTAATGATGTTCACAAGTATGGAAACTCAAGAAAAAGCATGAGAATGAAGCATTTTAAAACCACTTGAAGCAATGTGGTATGAATTATTACTACAGAGAAAACAGCACTAGGCAAATAAGGTCATAATAAAAAGAACAAAAACATGGAGACAGGAGGCTTGGATTCTAGTCCTAGCAGTACCACTAATACATAGTTTTGGGTAAATCACTTAGACTTTCCAAATATGTTTTCTTGCTGTAAAAAGTGAGCATAGTGGCCAGGTGCAGTGGCTCACGCCTGTAATCCCAACATTTTGGGAGGCCGAGGTGGGTGGATCACTTGAGGTCAGGAGTTCAAGGCCAGCCTAGGCAACATGGTGAAACCCATCTCCAATAAAAATATAAAAATCAGCCGGGTGTGGTGGCAGGTGCCTGCAATCCCAGCTCCTTGGGAGGCTGAGGTAGGAGAATCGCTTGAACCCAGGAGACAGAAGTTGCAGTGAGCTGAGACTGCACCATTGCACTCTAGCCTGGGCAACAGAGCAAAACTTGGTTT
>NW_012102976.1:500626-502714 GCF_000951045.1 Mandrillus leucophaeus | reverse complement strand
AAAAAAAAAAAAAAAATACACACATATAATATACACACACACATATATACATACACACATACATATATATATAAAATATATATATAATTTTCTGTAAAGAGACTCTTTAGAAAATGTACTTCAGATGTTTGTTAAATTTTTTTTTTTTTCCAAGGCAGGGTTTCACTCTGTTGCCCAGGCTGAAGTGCAGTGGTGTGAACATGGCTCACTGCAGCCTCAACCTTCTGAGCTCTAAGCAATTCTCCCACCTTAGCCTTCTGAGAGGCTGGGACTACAGGCTCATGCCATCATGCCTGGCTAATTTTTGTAGAGGCAGGGTTTTGCCATGTTGGTTAGGCTGGTCTTGAACTCCTGGGCTCAAGCAATCCACCTGCCTTGGCCTCCCAAAGTGCTGAGATTACAGGCATAAGCCACCACGCCTGCTCTGTTAAATATTTTAACCTGAGTCAGAGGTATGGAGTCAAGCAAGCACCATACAATTCTGTGATGGAGGTCAGGCATCTTAGCACAAAATTCTAAACACGTTTTTTCATTAGGTCATCTGGACTACTTTTTTGTCAAGTCCACAGTGAAATTATATAGGAAACATAAGCTATGACTAAAATGAAATATACAGTAAGATCAAATCAGCTAGAGGCAAAAAAGACAGGCAACAGCTAACTGACACAATAAGCAATAGTTTATGGGGTTGTAAGGTGGAAGTGGTTAGATGGAGGAGGAAGCAAGCAAAACTAGCAACAAATGGTCTCAATAAGAACAGCTCCATTTTCAGTGAATGTACCAAGTAGTTACTCAAAATCCTTTCCTAGTACCTAACACTGTAGGAATAAGAATGCAGATCGAGGCAGAAATAAAAATGTGCCATGGGAAAGGTAATTCTGAAATATGCATAGACAGAGCAGACCTGGGAGAGCAGTTTATAGCCAGAGGGCACACTGGGGCAACAAAATTAAGGTAACTAAGAACAGAGTCTACCTATGGAGACATTCTGCCCAAGCCACCTTGTCTGCTGCCCAACCATCAAGGCCAGGTATTATAAACATGGCCCACTAATTCAGTGCTAGTAATAAGCTGGCTTCAAAGTAACATTTAAGCTATGTCCAAGTATAAAACATAGTGGTACACAGCAGTAATATTAGATGTTTCTTGAAATACACCTAAAATGGTAGGACCTATGCTTTACACATTTTCTAAAGTATGTTCTTCAAAACACCAGTTCTGCAGGTGTTACCACTCCCCTCTCCTCTGGTCTCTGCAAAAAAAGGTCCTGTGGCCAAGTAAATCTGAGAAATGAATTAAAATTAAGGCCATTCATTGCAGGACCCTTCAGTGTCCTTAATGTGTGTTGTGATCTCTAAGGGTAATTATGGGGGTATGATATGAAGTACTTCCCAAACTTACTTTACCCTGGAACCCTTTAGTGAACCATCTCTAAATGGTTTTAATGGGGATTTAATATTCAATGAGAACACATTTTGGGAAAGGCTGTCTAAGCATACACTTTTTGTGTTAGATACAACTAAAGATGACATCTAAGGTTAAGAAATGACAAAACATGGCAAGAATATGTTTTAGAAATGGTAATGTTCACTTAAAAATACTAAGCTTCTAAAAATACAATATTTAACCAGCACTGAGTCAGTTTCTAACTTGATATGGAAAGAGTAAGCAAGCCCAAATGGCCCATTTTACCTAGACAAAATGTGAGAGAAGACTTTATATTAACATATTAGTCTGAAAAAAAATTTGTGCTTAAGTGTGCCAAGGAGGTAAAGGATGAGAAAGGCAAGACAGTTTTCTGGCTGGGTGTGGTGGCTCACACCGTAATCCCAGCACTTTGGGAAGCTGAGGTGGGTGGATCACCTGAGGTCACAAGTTCGATACCAGCTTGGCCAACATGGTGAAACTCCATCTCTACTAAAAACACAAAAATTAGCTGGGCATGTTGGCACATGCCTGTAGTCCCAGCTACTTGGGAGGCTGAGGCAAGAGAATTGCTTGAACCCGGGAGGCAGAGGTTACAGTAAGCCAAGATCGCACTACTGCACTCCAGCCTGGGAGACAGAGCAAGACTCCATCTCAAAAAAA
>NW_012102976.1:469191-497991 GCF_000951045.1 Mandrillus leucophaeus | reverse complement strand
AAAAAAAAAAAAAAAAAAAAGCATGGAACTAGATAATCATTTTTTCTTCTAGCTCTAAAATTCTGATTCAAATATATCAGGCAGTCTAAGAGGTTGCTAGTGGTGACTAGATAGATAACTGCTAGTCAGAGTGTTGACCCTACTTAACGATGAATAAAGTGTAAAGTATTGACTTTACTAAGATGGAAATCAGTAGTGGTCACAATGGTGTGACCTTGAAATTTAGCAGATAAAAATGAAAACACACACACAATCCCAAAAAAGCTAAAATTACTGTTTTCACCTGTAAACTAAGTTAATACATTTCTAAACAAGAGATGCAATAGTTATAAGATCAATGAATATAAGCCAATTTGGAAGACAAAAACAAACTCAATGGGTACCAAAATTGGGATAGAACAGACAGACCCAAAAGCATGTAGTCATAATGGGAATTATCCAACTGTGCTTGTGCTAAGTTTGGAAGCCACTGTTGCTTCTAGCACTAAAGGCTAGAGCTGTTCCATCTAAAAGAAGACTAGTAGGAAGATGTAACTTCCTGCATGGCCAAAAAGTAAAATTATGTATACACACACACACACACATTTGTGTATTTCATTTGTGTGTATGAAATCCACATATATGTGTGTGTGTGTGTGTGTGTGTGTGTGTATGTAGCATGCTAAACAAGAGTAGTAAGAAGTATCATTTTCTAGGCCGGGTGCGATGTCTCATGCCTTGTAATCCCGGCACTTTGGGAGGCTGAGGCGGGCAGATCACTTGAGGTCAGGAGTTTGAGACCAGCCTGCCCAACATGGTGAAACCCCGTCTCTACTAAAAATACGAAAATTAATCTGGTGTTGTGGCGTGTGCCTGTAGTCCCAGCTACTTGGGAGGCTAAGGCAGGAGAATCGCTTGAACCCGGGAGGTGGAGGCTGCAGTGAGCTGAGATCATGCCACTGCACTCCAGCCTGGGTCTGTCTCTTATACACATCTAGATGTGTATAAGAGACAGTCCATAGATTGTTCAGTTAAAGGTCACGTCATTTTCGAGTTAAATAACCATTTTGCTTAAACTTTAAAAACAAGTTTAAGGCAATGGACATACCTAACCTTTACTACTGCTTTATAAAATTTCACAGGATTCCAGAAAAAATACTAGTTCTGCAGGTGTTACTACTCCCCTGTACACTAGCAGACTTATAGAGTTGGTATAAATACAATGTTTCCTTTTTTCTTTTTCTTTTTGAAAATCCAGCACTTACCAGATTTGTGTCAGTAATTATGATTACACAATATTCAAACTGTAAGGGACTTTAGAGATACTCATTTTAAACCCTTCAATTTATAGATAAAGAGACTAAGGCCTGGAAAGGTTTAAGAACTTACCCATAATCACCCATTTCTCAAATTGAGCTTTTCTGTTTTCAAAAATTAAAGACGATTTGTTCATTGTATTCCAAGGGATGTTAATCAAAATCATATCCATCATTAAATCAAGCTTTAAAAATATTTTTAAAACAGTCATAAATGAAGGAAAAAGGCAGTATGTGTGGATATATGTGTATATACATGCATAAACATATTTATACACATATAGATATTTTTACCTGGAACTGATCAGATGTACATGTGTTCATATCTGGTGACACGGTGGCTGTCTGACCGATGGAAGCTATTTTTTCTGCAGCAGAAAGTGGTTTCAATGGTTCCTTGGTGGGCTCTAACATACCCTGAAAAAGGAATATTAGCCTTTAATGGTGGTAGGGGGCACAGCCCACAAGCTTAAGTTAATCTATCAGAAAGGAGAAACTAAAAAACAGGTCACTTGGAAAGTACTGAAGACAAAAAGGAAGTAGTCTTTTTGTGTTTTTTTCTAAGAGACATTTTTAAGAGACAAGGTCTCACTATGTTGCCCAGGCTGGCCTCAAACTCCTTGGCTCAAGGGATCCTCTTGCCTCAAGCTCATGTCACCACACCTGGCTATTCTTAAATTTTATTTACTGAAAATCCTATAGCACTATAATGAGAACCATTCACAATACCTTTAGAATCAAAAGTTTTTAAAGCAAGACTTTGTATTGTAAATCAGATGTTTTAAAATACAGGGTTATTACTGTCACATGAAAGCATAAGCACCAACTCGGGATGGGTTGGGGGAGACAACAATATGTCACATCTAACCTCTAAAAATCCAACACTTTAATGACACTAAAATGGAAAGGGCACCCTTTGTACACATTACCCCATGGTGGTGTGAGAAGTGAGAGCTGATTCTAAAACACGCCATATAATATGACATCTATATCCTTCAGTGTAAATGTAATGTTTGATCCTGATCCCTATGATGGCACTGGAAACTTAGTACTTAGTTCCTTGGACAGGCAAAGCAGATATACAGCCTTTTTAGAGAGGAAAACATCTTACAGGTTCCACAGGGTTTGTTACAAATCTAATATACTTTTTTTTTTTTTTTTTTTTTTTAAATTGAGATGGAGTTTCGCTCTTGCTGCCCAGGATGGAGTGCAGTGGCGTGATCTTGGCTCACTGCAACCTCTACCTCCTGGGTTCAAGCAATTCTCCTGCCTTAGCCTCCTGGGTAGCTAAGAAACAGGTGTCCACCACCATGTGTGGCTCATTTTTTGTATTTTTTTAGTAGAGATGGGACGTTGGCCAGGCTGGTCTTGAACTCCTGACCTCAGGTGATCCACCCGTCTCGGCCTCCCAAAGTGCTAGGATTACAGGCGTGAGCCACCGCGCCCGGCCTAATATGCTTTTTGAGTAAGAAAGATAGATGTTCAGTATGGCTACAGAAATAGGAAAAAAACCAGTATTTTTTATCAACACTCTACCAAACTCAAAATGGGCCATAATCTAGATCTGAAAAAAGTCAAACTGTTACATGTTTTAAAATAATATCTGATAAGCTTTTGAATATTTTTCAATCAAAGGTTATATCCTAGACAAAATCACCCTTAACTGGACCAAAAAGAAACAAACAAAACAAAACTCAAAGCTGCTAAGTCATTAATGTTAGAATCTGTAAATTTCTAAGATTTTCAGGAGAATCCCTGCCTCCTCCCTTCCCCAATAAAATAGGCGTAAACTAAAACAGTTTGCAGAATCAATTCTTAACAGTAGCACATCTGAAAGGCTTTAACCCAGCAGCTAGAAAAATGAAAGAAGTTCATGGTCTGACTCAGTATGGTAAGTATTATACAGGCTCTCTAGTGTGCCCATATGTAGAGTCGATACATTTGGTAAACAATTACTAGTCTCAGCCAAGGCTTGTAATTTGAATGATCACTTTAAGCAGTGGTTCTGAAATTGTGATCCCCGATCAGCAGCTTCTGTGTCACCTTGGAACTTGTCAGATGTACAAATTCTCGAGCCTACCTCAGAAATATTGAACAAGAAACGGGGGTGGCGGGGGGGGTGCTCAGCAATTTGTGTTTTAACAAGTCTTCCAAGTGATTCTGATACACATGAAAGTTTGAGAACCAGTGGCTTAAATGATCATTTCAGGTACTATTTCTCCAGGTGAGATCAAAAGATTATTGAATATCTCATACATGTAAGGCACCATGGGTAAAGTTAGCTATAAATTAAAACTTGATATTAAAAGAAAGGTTTCTAAATGAAAGATATCACAAAGATGGAGGAGGGGAGATACATTTATATTCATTAAACTTTGGTATTAAAGCTTATATAGAAATAGTAGCTATAGGTATGAGCTGATAGATGTGAAAATAAACTGGAAAAAAGGTGGCGGGGAGGAAAGAAGTGGAAAAAAAAGCCCATAGAAATAGTAAAAATATTTCTAATAAAGGTTGAAAAATAAAGCATAAGCTTTAGCTTCTAACTCCTCACAAACCTCACAGAACTGGTTAATGGGGTGAGGCTACACATTAGCATTAAGTAGGTCACTGCCCTTAATATGCTGAATGAAAGTGCCTACAAATTAAATTCCTAGTTCCATAACATCAACAACCTCTGGAGTGCTACTCCTTGAGAAAAAAAGAAATCCAAATAACCAAAAAGTTAAAGAAATGTTCAGCATTATATTTACCTACAACAGAAAACAATGGGGAATCATCAAAGTGTTTTTAAAGTACATGATAAAAACCATTTACGAAGGAGTAAACACTGATTTTAAAAAAACAAAACTCTAGAAAATTCCACAAAAATCAAAATGTTCCAATTCAAAATCAATAATTAGTGCTTATTCATGGAGAAAGTTTATAGATTTAAAGGTCAAGTTCCACAGCAAATTGTCACATGCACATAATGGGTTGTATAAATTTTATACCAAAGATTCCTTCATTATTTTTCCCTTATTTCCAATTTAACAGTTAGAGTAATGTTTTAAGTTTGATGGGACATTTTTATTCATCAATAAAAATATATTTTTTTCATCAATAAAAAAGACACACCAAAAAACACAAACATCAAACTTTAAAATGTGACTGAGTCTTGAGAAGGAACAGAATGAAAATGTCTGTTTTCCGGTACTACCTGGCATATCTGAAAAAACAAAATTCAACACATTTAAAACATTAATGGAAAAACTAAGAACCCATTATAAGTCCTGGCTCATTTTAATTTCACTATAATTTGGTGTTTCTAAGCTTTTATGTACATCTATAGCCTCAATATTGCATTATTTAAAATTAATAACTGAATTAAAACAAATTACATCTCTAGGTCTTCAGATACTTCAGCTGCTTTTTCTTTTTTCTTTTTTTTTTTGTTGAGACGGAGTCTCGCTTTGTCACCCAGGCTGGAGTGCAGTGGCCAGATCTCAGCTCACTGCAAGCTCCGCCTCCCGGGTTTACGCCATCCTCCTGCCTCAGCCTCCCGAGTAGCTGGGACTACAGGCGCCCGCCACCTCGCCCGGCTAGTTTTTTGTATTTTTTAGTCGAGACGGGGTTTCACCGTGTTAGCCAGGATGGTCTCGATCTCCTGACCTTGTGATCTGCCCGTCTTGGCCTTCCAAAGTGCTGGGATTACAGGCTTGAGCCACCGCACCCGGCCCCAGCTGCTTTTTCTTTAAAGCAAGTTTAGAAAAGAAAAAGAATCCTCCAAAGGTGCATTTTACAAACAGTTATATATGCTAATATTAGTAAGATAAAAATTTTCAATCTAAAACAAAACAGTATCTGTAATTAATGAAATATTTTAAAAGTCCTGCGATCAGTATTTGATGGGATTTATGAGTTCAAAAAAGATCTATTTATACCCTTCAGATTCCAACACTAAACGTCTCTTATATAGCATGACACAGAAGTATATTTTAAGATGATTTTACAGAATAAATGCAGTAATGATAAATACATGCAGAGAGATTTTTGTACTTACCAATCCTGCTGCATACATGGGCACTATAACAGGCTGCTTCTTATTGCCCGTGAAGAGCTATACACACGTGTTAGACAGACAGAAAGAACATATATTTAGAGAATAATCTATCATACAATGAAACAGTTTCCAAATATGCTTGCGATGTTTTATTACATATATTGGGAATAATAAATTGATGAAACTTAAAAATTGCCCATATGGGGTTATTTTATCTCCCAGTCCAATTCCTTCATTTTATGTTTAAGAAAAACTACTAAAACAATTTTTTCTAAAAATAAGTATTGAAGAAAAATTTAGGTAGATTGATGTTTAAAAGTCAGCACATTCAATATAAAGGAACATTTATACCAAATATTTATTTTCTGAGGAACTAGCTTACCACAGCTTAAACAGAAGTATAACAGAATTTTAAAACACCCACAGGTTGATTAAAAGATTTTTCAAGGTACTAACAAACTCACAATGTTTCGGGTGTCTATTCCCAAGGAGCACAAAAGCTTCTTGTTGCTATGGGAGCCGCCCCACTGGTATCTCAAGCCATGTGCATCATGGATATCCTGTAGCTCAGTCCACACATCTAGCAATTCCCTGCAAAGGCCATGATGAAGCCATCAACAATAGGTTACTGAATAACTTTCACCATGAGTTCTACTTACAATATGGCTGTGACATGTTACACATTCCAATTATTCTTGGGTCCAACGTAAGTATATAACTATTTGAATGAAATCAAGAGCCAACACTTACAGTCACTAGAAAAATAACTAATTGAGGCCAGGCATGGTGGCTCATGCCTGTAATTCCAGCACTTCGGGAGGCCGAGGCGGGCGGATCACCTGAGGTCAGGAGTTCTAGACCAGCCTGGCCAACATGGTGAAACCCCATCTCTACTAAAAAATACAAAAAATTAGCCAGACATGGTGGTGGGCGCCTGCAATCCCAGCTACTCAGGAGGCCAAGGCAGGAGAATCGCTTGACCCAGGAGGAAGAGGTTGCAGTGAGCCAAGATCACTCCAGCCTGGGCAACAGAGTGAGACTCTGTCTCAAAGAAAAAAAGATATTTCATTGTGAAATTTCAGAACATCAGCAACAAAGAGATCTTAAACTATAAATTTAATGTGAGAGTAGAATAAAATTTTACCTCCCATCTATCTTTTTTTCTCAGAAGGCTGTTGGAGGATGTGCTCCACCAAAATGGGATCTAAGTGAAGGGAAGTCCCAAGACAACATATGTGTAAGCCCAGACTGAAACCATTCTAGATGGGAGCAGAATAAGGGGTTGGATCACAAGTGTATGAACAAGCTCTCAAAGGGTAGGGAAACACTAATGAAAAAGAGAAGCCCAGGAAGAAGTTGTACTGTAAAGAAAACAGTGGCTTAAGAGTAAACAATATATACATGATTATAATAATGAAAATGCCAAATAAGAAATTAACCAAAAACTGATATATGGGGAAGATGAGGGGAGAATAGCAGAGGTAAGATCTAAATTTTCAGTTACCATTCTAAGAAGTCAAAAAATAATATATAACATCAATTGATTAGAATATTGATTTAGAAATACAAAAACAAACAGCTCAAAAGAAAAGAGGCAGGGAGTTTAAGTTTTGACACAATGTTTTTGAGCCTTAATTTTTTTTTATTTTTTATTTTTTGGAGATAGAGTCTTGCTCTGTCACTCAGGCTGGAGTGCAATGATCTTGGCTCACTGCAACCTCTATCTTCTGGGTTCAAGCGATTCTTGTGCTTCAGCCTCAATCCCAAATAGCTGGGATTACAGGCATGCGCCACCACACCCTACTAATTTTTTTTTATTTTTTAGTAGGGACAGGGTTTCACCATGTTGGTTAGGCTGGTCTCAAACTCCTGACCTCAGGTGATCCACTGCGCCCGGCCTGAACCTTAATGTTTTAAGATAAACTTATAAATTAGAACTGCTGAAAGTAACAAAAACACATGCTATCTAAAAACTCTCTTCTACTTACCCACTTTCAGGTAAGGCCTCTCTTGTTTTTATTGGCAAAGTGCTTGTTTCCAGCAAGTGCTTCAGGGAAGTAACTTCCTCTTCAGCATCAGGGACAAGTATGGAAGGAAAACATGCTTCGAAAATTCGCTCCAGGCGGTTTAATAAAGCTGTCTGCATCAAAACACCCCCCAAAAGTTTATTTTCATTTAATTTTGATATCATAGTAATAGCATTAAAATGCAAACACATGCACACCCTGTCCACTACTGTAAGAACCATCACTCAGATACAGAAAACACTAAGTGAAAAGAACACAACTACTCACGAAACAATCACTCTAAATGATTAATTTAAATAATGATGATGAGCTACGTAGCTGGCAAGTAAAAGCAACGTGCCAAGCAATATACCTGCTACTTTACATGTAGTATCTTAATCTATTACAAAATTCTACAAAAAATAAATTACCCAATTCTACAGTGAGAAAGCAATCTCAATGTGTGAATAATCTGCTCAAAGCAAAACCCAAAAAACCCAGAGAGCATTTATATTCTTTCCACCACACTGGAATGTCTCTTACCACCACTCATCTACTCTAGATTTAGGAACAAAAAGATCGGATGCTTGTGAGAAGTATTATGCTATTATAGCTAAACAATCTTTTTTTTTGGACATAAACACGAATTTTGATAGCCTTTTGGAAATATTTTTGCTGCTAATAGTACAAAGCAAAGCAGGAAAGACTGTCTCAATTTTTACTGATAAAAAATTCAAAAAGCTCATTCATCATTTTGGTGATATGTATTATCTTTTAGATATTCCATTTCTACTCGTCTTTGTTGCATGTCTATTTTTGAATAGAATACTACCTTTCTCCTAAGTAAAGCCTTCATATTCCCCAGAGTAGTTTCACCAAGAACAAACAGATAAATCTCTTGTCATTTTTTTTAATGTATTTTTATTAACTAAAACTTGTTGGATTTAGATCAACTTAGTTTTGGTACCACTAGGTTTACTATACATGTGTAACCTACAATAACATTTATTCCTATTTTCCTATTTCAGATACATGTAATATATTTTCCATCTTAGCCCAGTTTACCATGTAAACATCAACTACGAATACAAATTGTTAGTAAGTTAAAGCCTGCTGTAAGATTAAGTTTACTATTGAATTGACAGACTGTATGAGCAAAATGCCACATCATGGTGGTACTTCCTGCCAAGTAACAAAAACAAGCTGATACTTGATTTCTGTTTTGTAGTGTAGTGAGCACCCAAGAAAATTTAAAAAAAAAAAAAAAAAAAGGAAAAGGAAAAAATTTCACCTTTTCTGAATCCAAATCTCTTTTGGAAGCTGTATCAGAGTAAAAATTTAACACTGCATAATTAGTCTCAGGGTACTCTTTTGTAATTCTACAAAAGTTACATCATAATTATATTCATGTGTGTGATATTGGAAAAGGTTCTCACTATCAATTATGAACCCTAAGTAAAGGGTAGCCTCAAGATCCCAAGGCTTGTGAAACTTGAGTGCATCAAGGGGCCCTTGCTCTCACTTGCCTCAACAGAGGGAACGGACCGACATTATTTTCAAAGAGATCAGATAACCACCTAATTGGATACATGATTGGCTCCTCCTGGGCAGGGAAGATAAACAAAAAACTCACATATGACCAAATTTTATTTCTCTGTAAATTAAATCTTTCTTGTATCCTCTTTGTTATCTTTTTAATGGGATAGGAAAAAAATGTTTACCACAGGAAGAAAAGAAATGACCCTAAAACACATCCAACCACTTGGGCAATGTTACACATAACTGCCAGGTGTCAAGACACCAGCAAAATTCTCAAATGAGTGGAATGAAGCTGAGGCAAAGAAACATTACCTAATTGCCTCAATTTTTACTTCTTCTTCAGCCTTTTCCCATAAAGGATATAAGTTGAATGGAAATTTCTAAAGAAAGTTTCATATATGTTTAGGATCAGATACTACATTAGATTGCTTCAAATCTTATGTTGAATAAGATAAAGCAGGAGATTAGCAATCTTTTCTTTAGAGAGCCAGATAGTAAATACATTGGGCCTTGTAGGCCATTCATAAAGGAATAAGCATCGGTATGTTCCAGTGAAACTTATTTACAAAAACAGGCGGCAGGACAGATTCATTCTGTGGGTCATGGTTTGACCCTTGAGATAGAGCTGTAAATAATAAATAACCAGCATCCATTAACAGCATTGCCCAACATTTTTTTTTTTTTTTTGAGATAGTCTCACTCTGTCACCCAGGCTGGAGTGCAGTGGCACAATCTCGGCTCACTGGAAGCTCCGCCTCCCGGGTTCACACCATTCTCCTGCCTCAGCCTCCCAAGTAGCTGGGACTACAGGTGCCCACCACCACGCCCCGCTAATTTTTTATTTTTAGTAGACGGGGTTTCACCGTGTTAGCCAGGATGGTCTCAATATCTTGACCTGGTGATCTGCCCGCCTTGGCCTCTCAAAGTGCTGGGATAACAGGCGTGAGCCACTGCGCCCAGCCCAAAGATTTTTATTAAAATTAAATTTGCTCTGACATTTTACTTTTAAAAGTGTATCAATTTCCGGCCAGGTGCAGTGTCTCACGCCTGTAATCCCAGCACTTTGGGAAGCCGAGGCAGGTGGATTGCTTGAGGTCAGGAGTTTGAAACCAGCCTGGCCAACGTGGTGAAACCCCATCTCTACTAAAAATACAAAAATTAGCAGGGCATGGTGATACACACCTGTAGTCCCAGCTAGTCAGGAGGTTGCGGCATGAGAATCGCTTGAACCAGGCAGGTGGAGGTGGCAGTGAGCTGAGATCGTGCCACTGTAGTCCAGCCTGGGTGATAGAGCAAGACTTGGTCTCCAAAAAAAGTATATCAATTTCCATAAGACCAGTTTGGTGGTAAGGACATCCTGTAACGAGTTTCTCACCACTATCTTGTTCTTGGTAATAAATAAGGCCAAATTTAACTTACTATTAGTTAATTCCAGTAAGTAAATGACTGGTATAACACTTCAATAGAGGGCTATAGATCCAGGGGCTAAGACTCCAGTTTCTACATTTATTTTTATTTTTATTTTTTTGAGACAGAGTCTTACTCTGTCACCGAGGCTGGAGTGTAGTGGTGCGATCTCAGCTCACTGCAACCTTGGCCTCCTAGGTTCAAGCGACTCTGCTGCCTTAGTCTCCCAAGTAACTGGGATTACAGGTGCCCACCACTGTTTCTGCCCAGTTTCTGCATTTATAATCTGGAGATATCAGGGTCTATCTACCTCATGAGGTGGACGATAATTTAGAGGATTAAATACTTGGCACCCAGGGTGTCAGAGGTGGCAGTTTTTATCATTACTACTGTTATTATACAGATGATACATATAGACACAGGTGGCTTGCCAGGGAATTAAATAAATGAGTCTCAAAACTAGAATCAAAGCTCACTAAGAATATTTCTCTACCATGATTTAGCATTCTAAATCACTATGAAAATACTTATCTCAATTTATCAATTTCTACACATTATAACAAGAAATTAATCCAAGTATTGTGCATCCTTCCCAAGGTCATCCCTGTTGAGTTGGGAGGAAAAAAAAGTACCTAGTTTTTAAGTATCTATTTTTAAGAGTCTCATATAAATGAAACCTGCTATGGTTACTCCTTGTAGAGTTTACATTTTGGATATTGGTGGTTGGCTTATTGGTATTATGACTTAAATCTTGATTGCATTATGAAACACAAAATGTGTAAACCACACATTAGGCATTAAGAATACTTTGCTTCTCAGCCAGGCACGGTGGCTCACGCCTGTAATCCCAGCACTTTGGGAGGCCGAGGCGGGCGGATCACGAGGTCAGGAGTTCGAGACCAGCCTGACTAACATTGTGAAACCCCGTCTCTACTAAAAATACAAAAAAATAGCTGGGTGTGGTGGTGGGTGCCTATAATCCCAGCTATGTGGGAGGCCGAGGCAAGGAGAATCGCTTGAACCTGGGAGGCGGAAGCGTAAGACTCCATCTCAAAAAGAGTACTTTGCTTCCTAAGAAGCAAAATAAAGTTAAACATGCAAAAATGTGATGTAACACAGTCCAAATAACTTGGTAAGTAGAACAGTTACAAGAATATAACTAATATAATACTCAGAAGAAGAGAAGTTAAAATAACCTACCACAAGAACAGTTTCTCTTATGACCAGACAGGTTTTTTTCAGGAAACAGATTTTCCCAAACTGATTGTTAATCAGATACTACTTTTTAAAAAGAAATCATTGTTATTTTGAACATAAAATGTGAGCACTTGGGATAAAAGGTGTATCAAAACTGTGAGAGTGGCAAAGGTTTCAAGTTTGTTTTTCAAAAATTTTTTTGGGGGTACATATATTAAGTATTTTAATCTGTTTTAAATTGCAATCATCCTCTCAATATCAGCCAAGGATAGTTTAACATATGCATATAAATTAGTGGTAAAATTCAGTATCACATCAAAACTCAAGTTAAAGTAAAATATTAAACTTGGATTTCTTCTTATGAGTAAAAAGGTACTTTGCTTATATTACCCTGCTTGTGTGAACTCCTATTTCAATACAGAGTACATGTAGCCATAATGGGAAATCTACTGGTTTTGATTAGGTGGGGGCACAACACAAATCTTCAAACTCCTTGTAGCAGATTAATGCAGAAAAAGGTTGCATCAAACAGTGACATTTATTAACACAGTACATGTGGACTTGAATTAGATGTAAAATTCCAAAAAATAGATACTTTATTATTTAGAATTGGTGAAGTGAGACTGGCTGAGCTCTAGTTTCCTTAGGCACATAAGGCAGTATAGGTAAAGCAAACAATATTATTTTAACCCAGATCAGGAAAGTGGGAGCCTAAATTCAGCAAAAGATCAAAAGATGTACTCTGAAACCTACTCAGAAACTGCAAAAGCTTGCTATGGTGCATCATAATTTTCATTCAATGTTCGCATAGTGCCTACCACGTGGCAGACATTATTCTAAATGCTTTATAAATTTTAGCTCATTTAAGTTTCAAAAGAACCATGTGAGGGAGGTAATAATATTATCTCCATTTCCTGGATGAGAAAAGCAGAGCAGAAAGAGGTTAACTTTCCTATGGTCACACGAATATTAAGTGGAGAGGCTGAGTTCCCACCCAGGAAGTATAGCTTCAGAGTAGGTGCTCCTAACCACTATATTACGTTGTCATCAAAGCGGTTCTAAGTCCAATTTCTAAAAATTACAAGAGCTCTGAGGGCAGGGACTATGTCTTTTTCTTGAATTTCTAGTACCTAGGTTCCGGCACATACTTGGTATTAATGTGCACTAGTTTAAAACAAACAAACAAACAAAAAACAAACACTTTGCCTTCATTTAGGACTGCAGGGGGCATAATTGTTCTACTTATAAAAGTATATCTTATTGTAAGCCATCTAAATCATTTTTATACACAGGTTGGGCATATTTAAATAATTATAAGACATATAATAGCCAAATTTTGTCTTCTATATACCATACTATGCTTGACGCTCTACATATACTTACTCCATGAATCTTCTAAGAGAAACTCCAGAGGTATTACTGTCTTCATATTATAGATGAAGAAACTATAGTTCAGGAAGATTCAGATAATTAACCATAGCCTTACTGGTGGTATAGTACACAGCGAGATTTGATCCAAAGTCTGACTGCAAAGCCTACATTCTTTTCACTAAACCATGTTTCCCCCACTTTTTGTGGTCTTTCAAAACATTTCCAGACATTATTAGATAAGGGATTTACCTGTTAAATGTGCAGTGATAACTATGCTTAAAGCAAATGACTTCATCGAACACTAAAATTCATCATTTTCAACAAAGTTAGTTGTTAATTCTTACTAAAGAGTCAGGGCTGCATTCTGAAAATGAGGGTAACAAATAAATGCACACATACTTAGCATACTAAACATTTAGCTGATGTTACAATACTAACTAAACGTTAAATTAAAATAGTCTTTACACCAATTACTCGATTTTTTTTTTTCTTTTTTAAGAGAGAGTCTCACTCGCTCATTCAGGCTTCAGCGCAGCAGTGCCATCACAGCTCACTGCAGCTTTGAACTTCTGGGCTCAAGCGATTCTGTCACCACAACCTCTTGAGTAGCTAGGACCACTGGTGAACACCACCATGCATGGCTACTTTTTATTTTTTGTAGAGATGGGGTCTCACTATGTTGCCAAGGCTGGTCTTGAACTTCTACTTCCAAGCAATCCTCCCACCTTGGCCTTCCAAAGCACTAGGATTTCACATGTGGGCCACCACACACAGCCCTGATTACTTTAATTTTAAATGCCATCATCTTCAAAGTATAAAGAGGAAAAATAGTCCTCAGTTTTCCTTTGAATATGGAATAAACTGGTGACTGGCTAGCTGAATGCCAGTTTATGTGACTCAGTCATGCCTTTTCATTCATATAAGTACCAGCTTCTAAGCCTGGCAAACAGTAGCACATCTGGCTATTAAACATTTCAAAAACTGGGGCTCTGATAAATGTAGGATTAAAAATCAAATGCTATTCAAGGCAGGTACCACACCCTCCTTTTTCATTTTCTCTATTAATGTCCAATGCTATGAAGCCAAGTAGCGGAGCTATGCTACTTACACAGAAGTATACTTACGCTTAGACGAGTTCGTACCTATCAAAAATCATTCTGAATGGAAACTAGCCCAAAGCAGGAGCTTTTGCTCTCAAAATAGCTTGATAGCTGAGTATACTGACAAGAGCCAAAACTAGGGGGCACTCTCACACAAATTTGCCTCCCTACTACTTTCTTCCCCCTCGCCCCCAGCAAGATGGAGTCTTGCTCTGTTGCACAGGATGGAGTGCAGTGGCACGATCTCGGGTCACTGCAACCTCCGCCTCCTGGGTTCAAGTGATCTCCTGCCTCAGCCTCCTGAATAGCTCGAATTACAGCCGCACACCACCATGCCTGCTTGGCTAACTTTTGTGGTTTTAGTAGAGATGGGGTTTCACCGTGTTGGCCAGGCTGGTCTTGAACTCCTGACCTCAAGTGATCCATCCGCCTTGGCTTCCCAAAGTGCTGAGATTACAGGCATGAGTCACCATGCCCGGCCCTTCCATATTACTTTCTACTGTTAATCAAAAAACATATTTTACGGAGAAAGGGCTCACGAAAGTCGTAATGCATCCTTGGCTATACCACATCTTCAAAGGTACACTTGCTTTTATAGCTTTTTCCTCTTTCCCAATTTTCTCATTTCTTATATATTCATTTTCCTATCAGGGTCCTTCATTACCTTGAATGTCTTTATAATTATTTTTATTTTTTTAAACCAGATTTGGTTTCTGGGAAAGCAAAAAATGATTACCCAATGGTTTAATTCATCAATGGGGCAAAGCTTCAAGTATGAATGGACAACTTTTGCTCATTCCCAGTTCTGTCATGTCTTTATGTCTGGGGGTAGAGGAAGAAAGTCCCAGGGTACATAAGCAGCCATTTCACTTTATCCATTGGTGCAAGTAAGCCATTTTATCTAATGCACACCTTCTCAACTGGCATGTTTTAGTCACAAACAGGTTAGTCTTCCAAACATCCTGAAAGTTATATATGGATGTAAGGTGTTCCCTCTTGTGATGGTTACATTTATGTGTCAACTTGACTGGGCCATGGGTGCCCAGACATTTGGTCAAACATTATTCTGGGGCAGAGCATGGTGGCTCATGCCTATAATCCCAGTACTCTAGGAGGCTGAGGCAGGCAGATTGCTTGAGCCCAGGAGTTGAAAACCATCTGGGCAACATGGCAAAATCCCATTTCTATAAAAAAAATACAAAAATTAGCCAGGTGTGGTAGCACACGCCTGTAGTCTCAGCTACTAGAGAGGCTGAGGTGGAGGTTGCAGTAAGCAGAGATCATGCCAGTACACTCCAGCCTGGGCAACAGAATGGGACCCTGTCTCAAAAACAAACAAACCGGCCGGTCGCGGTGGCTCAAGCCTGTAATCCCAGCACTTTGGGAGGCCGAGACGGGTGGATCACGAGGTCAGGAGATCGAGACCATCCTGGCTAACACGGTGAAACCCCGTCTCTACTAAAAAATACAAAAAACTAGCCGGGCGAGGTGGCGGGCGCCTGTAGTCCCAGCTACTTGGGAGGCTGAGGCAGGAGAATGGCGTAAACCCGGGAGGCAGTGAGCTGAGATCCGGCCACTGCACTCCAGCCTGGGTGACAGAGCGAGACTCCATCTCAAAACAAACAAACAAACAAAAAAACAAACCAAAAAATGCCAAAACACGTTATTCTGGCAGTACCACCTTTGAATTGGTAATCTCACTAATGCAGACTGCCCTCCCTAATGTGAGTGGGCCTCATCCAATCAGCTGACGACCTGAAAAGAACAAAAAGGCTAAGGAACTTCTGCTTGATTTTGAGTTGGTACTTCAGTTGGACTTGAACTAAAAAATCAGCTCTTTTTGGATCTTAAGCTTGCTGGCTTCTGGGCTGGAACTTACACCACTGCTCTCCTGGTTCTTAGGCCTTTGGACTCAAGACTGGAACTACACCATCAGCTCTTGGGTCTCCAGCTTACACACTGTGGCTTTTGGAACTTCTCAATTTCCAATAATCAATCTCTCTCTCTCTCTACTACCTCCACTCCTACCTCCCTTCCATCCTTCCCTCCCTAACCTCCACACATACCCTATTGGTTCTGTTTATCTGGAACTGTAACTAATATACCTCTATTTTATAAAAGACTACACCTGAGCGTAAAGAGATTAAGTGTATTGCAAGTCTCATTCAGCTTTCCAGAGAGGTGTATATAGGAGCCCAGACTCTGGTTCTTATGCCACTCAAATGCCTATCTCCTTTAAAGGACAGCAGGTCCTTGAATAACGTCATTTTGTTGTAATGTTGATGAGAAAAACAACTGATTCCTGGCTGCAGCCACTATCTGTGTGGAGTTTGCACATTTTCTCCATGTCCACATGGGTTTTTTCCTGGGTATTCCAGTTTCCTCATAGATCCTAAAGACATGCACATTAGATTGTCTAAATTGTTCCAGTCTGAGTGAGTGCTGGTGTATGTGTGTGAGTGTGCTCTGCAATGGAATGACATCCAGGCCAGGAATAGTTTCAGCCTTGTACCCTGAGCTGGAGGGATAGGCTTTGGTCACTGGTGACCCTGAGCCGGAATAAGTAGATTGCAAAAAGAATAAATTATAAAATAAACATTCATGAAGTCTACACTAATCATACAAATGCACAGCAATAAATGATGCAGTATGAAAGTGCCCAGTGAGTCTGCCAGATTTGTGATTGTTTTTGAATTGTATGGTGGTAGGAGATGCTCCTTAGATCATTTTTGCTTCGCAAACATTTATCCCTTGATTTTACCCAGCACCACTACAAGTGGTGTCACTCACTGATTCACCAAAAACTGGGTACGTAATTATGTTTGTTTTTAGTAATCTTTTAAAAATGTAAGTATAGCTCACATTTATTTAAATGTTTAATATTAGAAGTGCTTTGTGTCTTTATTTAGAAGTTCAGCGATGTTTCTGTGACCAGAAAGATGCCATAGAAACTTAACTCTTGTTTATATCAGTTAGCCTACAGTAAAATTGGTTTTGTTATATGTCCTTTCCCTTAAAGTTGCAGTTTCCAAGACCCTATCAAGGATATTAAGTAATGACTTAAGTATTTTATATTTAAGGTAACTCTTGATATTCCTTCAACTTATTTCCAGTTAGTTTTCCTTTTTTGCTTAGGGACAGAAGTTGATTAATATCAACAGTTTTAATATTGATAGCATTAGGTTTCACACTCAGGTAGAAGTTTAGAAGAAACATTAAAATCCACTGGGTAATTTAATCTTCCATTTAAGAGGATATCTTATGCTGCATTACCATTAAATATTAAGTAAGCTATCAAGTACAATCTACAACTGTATACTTACCAATCCCCAATTTCAAGCTCTATGAAGAGTGAGCAGCTGTAATATTCCCCATGATCTAAACATGATTTTTCCCTTCTGCACAGTTTCTGAATAAACCTAATAAAGCATTTCTATTTTGAAATTAAACACCAGATAGTCAAATTTTCTGAGGAAAAAATAGCAAAAGGAAATTCTATCCAAATAAGTAAGCAAAGATCTATAAGGAAGGCTCAAGTCTTAAATCTTAATTCTCCTATTTTGTTGCTTACTTCTGTTTTCAGTTGTATGTTCCAATGTTCACAGGAGGGAAAACCTGCATAAATATTAGCTAGATGATTAAATAAGTGAAGGTGAAAAGGTAGGATTGATTATATTCAGTTTAAGAACGCTGAGTTTCTGTGCCTGTAATCATAGCTACTTGGGAGGCTGAGGCATGAGACTCGCTTGAACTCAGGAGGCGGAGGTTGCAGTGAGCCAAGATTGCATTGCTGCACTCCAGCCTGGGCGACAGAGCAAGATTCCGTCTCAAAAACAAAACAAAACAAACCAGTAACTTAATCCTGAACTAACACAAGCCAAGGTATTAGTAATTCTCTTCTTTTTGGTGGCACTCGACTTTCAAAGCTCTCCAAACAAATCTTCAGCTAATAGCATTTTCCCTGCAGCATTATCAGTTGGATGTCTAATAAAAAATAACTCATAGCCTCCTTTTCTATAGCCAATTAATATAAACAGATTACTTCCCTGTTACCTAAATTTCTAAATGATATCCAGAACAATATTTTAACATTTTACAAAAGCTCAGGGTTAAATGCAGTGCTTATGACATTTATTATCTCTTTTACCATATATCTGTGAAACAAGCATCTTGGTTATTTCAATCAAGATTTCTTTCTGAAACAAAAAAGTTTTGTTTTTTTTTTTAAAAAAGAAAATTTCCATCGGGCACAGTGGCTTATGCCTGTAATTCCAGCACTTTGGGAGGCCGAGGCGGGTGGATCACGAGGTCAGGTGATCGAGACCATCCTGGCTAACACAGTGAAACCCTGTCTCTACTAAAAATACAGAAAATTTCCTGGCTTCCCAGGATAGAAAAAAAAAAAAAAGGTTAAAATAACATTCATAAAAAAGGACTGCTTTGAAATGTAAGGAAGGTTTTGTTGTTGTTGTTGGCATTTTGTTGTTTTAAATCTTTAGCCAAAAAGTGAAGACTTCGTTCTCATTTGTATAATGGAGATACCAGTACTTACCTTCTCTACAATTTATACGAATGTTAACAAAAGAATGAAACAGGCTGGGCACTGTGGCTCATGCCTGTAATCCCAGCACTTTGGGAGGCCGAGGTGGGCGGATCATGAGGTCAGGAGATCGAGACCATCCTGGCTAACATTGTGAAACCTTGTCTCTACTAAAAATACAAAAAATTAGCCGGGCATGGTGGCGGGCGCCTGTAGTCCCAGCTACCTGGGAGGCTCAGGCAGGAGAATGGTGTGAACCCGGGATGTGCAGCTTGCAGTGAGCGGAGATCGCGCCACTGCACTCCAGCCTGGGCGACAGAGTGAGACTCCGCCTCAAAAAAAAAAAAAAAAAAAAAGAATGAAATATATTAAACTTTAGGTTCTCAGAAAAAATTATTCACTGAAGGGAGAAGGTACCCATTTCTTAATAATGTTCATGTATGGCTTTTACATCAAAGCTTGAACCTACTGAGACTCGCTGGACCCACAGCTGAGAATTAGACTAAGAACATTTTTTTAATTTCGAAAGAATTCTTGCTTGACTTTCCCCTACCTAAGTAACAAATTATTGCACTAACCCCAAGGAAGACATATTTATTAACATTTTAAGATATCTTTTTGGTGGGCTAAAAATAGGAAAGTGCTAAGAAATGGGGACCTGGACAATGTCACATACCCAATAGTGAAAAGTGGAAGAAATCTGAAATGACCAACTATACCATTTGTCTGACTTCACAAAAGAAAGATTTGTTTTCCATGCTTGCTTAATCAAACAAATTAAATCAAATTGCCATGTTTGTTTAATTTAATTAAGCTCTGAATTCTGAAACACTCACATTCTGTCAAAGCAAAATTCGGACAAAACCACTTGATGGCATTTTGTTCGCGACACTTGTGGCATCCAGGTTAAGACTGAACAGGAATAAATCATTTCAACTTTTACCACTAAAAAACTTATAATGGTTACTGTTATTAATATGTGAGGAGGCCGGGCACGGTGGCTCACGCCTATAATCCCAGCACTCTAGGAGGCCGAGCTGGGTGGATCACCTGAGGTCTAGGAGTTTGAGACCAGCCTGGCCAATATGGTGACACCCCATCTCCAGTAAAAGTACAAAAATTAGCTGGGTGTAGTGGTGCGGGCCTGTAGTCCCAGCTACTTGGGAGGCTGAGGCAGCAGAACTGCTTGAACCCAGGAGGCGGAGGCTGCAGTGAGCTGAGATTGTGCCACTGCACTCCAGCCTGGGCGACACAGCAAGATTCTGTCTCAAAAAAAAAAAGGAATTCTGTGCTTGTTTGGAACACTGTCCGGAGCAACTAGGGAAAACATTTTAAGAAAAATACTAAGAAATCTAATCCTCTCCAAAAGGGCTAAATTAATATACTCTTCCAGCAGAATCTGAAGCCCAAGAAAGAAAGTGCCGGCTGCAACTCTCCTTCACCAACAGCAGGGTAAGAATGAAAGTCTTGGTTCAATCTTTCTCCACTTCTGACTCAGTCACTTACTCAGCAGGGGTTACCCATTTCACTACTTCAACTTTCTTCCCAAAGTTCTTCTGGCCTCCTCCAGCAGTTTCTCTTTCCCGACATCCAAATTCTGTTCATTTTCCATAACCCATTAGCAAAAATAAAAGCGTAAGGCCTGAGCCAAACAAATCTAAGTCGTGCGTGTGTGTGTGTGTGTGTGTGTGTGTGTGTGTGTGTGTGTGTGTCAGAGTCTCTCTCTTGTAGCCCAGGCTGAAATGCAGTGGCATGATCTCGGCTCACTGCAGCCTCCACCTGCTGGGTTCAAGTTATTCTCCTGTCTCAGCCTCCTGAGTAGCTGGGATTACAGATGCATGCCACCACGCCTAGCTAATTTTCCAATTTTTAGTAGAGACAGGGTCTCACTATGTTGGCCAGGCAGGGCTAGAACTCCTGACCTCAAGTGATCCACCCATTTCGGCCTCCTAAAGTGCTGTGATTATAGGCATGAGCCACTGTGCCTGGCCTCAGAAACTCTTAATGTATCTTGCCACATCTATACAGTTTCTGTTTTATTTTTTATAAAAAAATAGAATCATACTATAAAATCCTTATTTTCTAGCAGATTGATTTCTTCACTCATTTAAAAATTTCCTTTTATCTTCACAAAAGTTCTCTGAAGTAGATATTATCTTCTTTGTATATACAGCTGAGTTCAGACGTAACCTATCCAAAATCATAAGGCTTTTTAAGAGGCTGGGTCAAGATTCAAACTCAGATCTGTCAGATTTCATGAAGCCCACATGCTTTATTATCTCCTACATCCAGTTATCAAATTATACATAAATAACTTCAATCAACTTGTATGATGCAAGAAATTCCTACTTGAAGTGGTCACACTTTTAAAAATGCATTATCTGATGATGTTAAAAGTTCTAAGGCTACAAATTCAAGATCACCCAATACCAGTGTCACCCTATCCTCTAGTGAGATGAAACTAAATAGGGAAAGGGTTAGGTCAAAAGCAACAGTTCTCATTTAGCATCATAATTAGAACTAATTAGTTCACTTCTTGTTTAAAATGGCAAGGTTCTGCCTAAATAATGAATTACTCATTAGGAATAATACACATTAGTCAAACCATGTAGTAATTGAATTAGCAAATTAAACTACCCAGACACAAAAGCCAACTAAAAAGCGATTAGCTATGCACACCAACTGGTAATACCATAGTCTCTCTAATATCTTACTGTGTCAAAGTTATCAAGGCAATGAAGTATAACTATTTCAATTACAAAGACTTTGGAAAGATTTCCAATTGAAAATGGTTTTCTTAGCAAAAGATAACTGGATAAAGTTTGTAGATTCTGAGTTTATTAATGGCATATTTAAAATAAGCTTGTGGATCAGGTGTTAGTTACATAGATCAATTGTCAGTATAAGGCAGTGACATTCAAGGGAGTGCCCTCTTTCACACCCCTGGAGTTGAAAAAAGGTAAAATTTAGCACAGGGTACAACTCCGGACTGGGGAACAACTGAGATATCAAGCTACACCTCTAGGGGCTACTTTAGGTCAAAGTGAATCTTAATGAATCTTTTCTGAAAGAGTCTGAATCAAAAAAGGATAATGTATAGGAGCTAAGGGGTAAAAATATTCTCCCTGACACACCTACTCTCTAGGAAGAGCTAACAGGTACATTTGTAAGAAAGTATAGGCAAATAAATACAACTACAATAAGTGAACCTATTAGTTGTTTCTTATTTTAGGACTAGACCTTAATTCATCTCATACCCTCACCCCAAGTCTTTTAGTAGCTGCTAAATTATGAGGAAAAAGAAAAATTTGCTTTTTTCTAGTTGTTTTTCTATTCTTCAATTCACTATAGCCTTTGGCACAGAATGAGGTTTCAAATTCTGCTTGTTCTCTCCTGGAATCAAAACCGTACTTGAATTTCCTAGGTCTTTGATGGACAAAATTAACATTTTTTTCTTAAGCTTAAAAAAAAAATCTAAATCTCAGTTTAACCTTCTTTTAAAATCACTGTAAAGGGCAATACTGAAGGATTTACTGGAACCATTAATTAGCTAATAAGTGTGGGCTTTTTTTTTTTTTTAACATAAATGGTATTTATAGTCACTAAAAAATCCAAGTTGATGAATATCTGTAAATATTAATGAAACTCATTGAGATAAAGAAAAATCTTATTGTGCTTTACTATAGGACTATTATTAGTTTCCCAAAGGGTTGTGAAAAATGTAACCAACCCACAAATCAGACAGGCATTATACAACATAACAAGACTTCTTCAACAGGTACTCAGTTGAAAAAACATTTTTTGAAAAGCTGAAATTAGAAGCCTCCACAACAATTATTACGTCATACAAACTAGAGAAAATTAGTAAATACCTGAACTGAAGTGGCTGATTCCTGTAAATGGCCACTAGCAACTGCTCCTTTGGAAGTTGCTGAAGGTACACTGTGCATTTTGGGGGTTTCTGGAGTATCAATATTTTCATCTGTCCTATGTGACTGCCAGGCTTCCTTTCGATGATGAGATTCAGTAGCCTGCTGGTCTCCAAAAGCAGCCCAAGAACAACTATCTTTTTGTTCATCCTCAAAAGCATTCCAATCTACAACTTGGCTAGGACCAGCTGAACTGAAGTCTGCAAAATCATCAGAGTCTTGAAAACCATTGCAGTCATCCTGAATATTTGGCACAGAATCAAAATGTCCAAACTCACCTTCTTGCCCATTTTTAAGTTTTGAAACAGGTTCAGTGCCTGTTCCACTAGATTTTCTTGCCAATTGACATTCTTCTGATAAATTATCAGAAGTCTGTTTTAGGTCTGACTTTGTTAATATTGTCTCCTCTTGGCAAGAAACAGCATTTATATCCCCAAATTCTCCAAAGTCATCACCTGGTTCACTAAAATGTGGAAAGTGCTCTGAAGACTCTTCAAAAGTGGCATCACTCATTGAATCTTGAGTACCAGTAACAAAAGGTGGAGTTGAGCCACTGGCAGTGCCAAAGTCACCAAAATCACCAAAATCATCTTCATTGGTATCATTGCAAGTCACAAAGTCATTACTACTATCACCATTTTTTACACTTACAGAATCATCCAAATCATTTTCTTCTGTGGGATCAATGTTTGGGCTTTGGAAATTAGTAAACTTACTACTTTCTTCTTTGGAAGAACCGACTTCATCATCCGAAGTTTTAAAAGAATCCATGCATAGGTGAGCACATTTAGAAGTAAGTAAGTCAAGTTCTTCTTCAGTTTTACGTTGTTCTCTCTTAATGGCTTCTGAATTATCAGCTGAGTCTACCAAACTCCAAGCCTTTGACTGAACACTTGACTGTAAAAATTCATCCTGTTGCAGTGTTGGAGGGCCTTGTTTTTCAACACTGAAACCTCTGTTAGTCACTATGCTTATTTCTGAAACACAAACCTGATCCTCTCCATCAGTGTCTCCTTTGTTATCCAAGCTTCTACCCAAAGACACTTCTTTTACAGAATTCAGTTCATTGACTCTATTAATTTTATTGTTTTCCCGAATGGTTAGTGCTTCTCTATTATTTAAAATTGCACATTCTATTTCTTCTAGTTGTATCCTTTCCTTTTTGGAAAATGTGGCAAAATCTGCAAATTCCTCAGCAGGACTAGGTACAGAGTCTAAATTATACTCAGTGCTATGAGTGCTAAGAGGCTTCCATCCCTTTGAATCAGCTACATTGTCCAGATCATCTGTTCCCTGAGGATTTACAGTTTCTAACACTGCAAACCCATTTGTTAGAATCTCCAGACAAGGAGGCTTTTCACCATTGCAGCTCTCTAACTGCTTGTTTTGATGAACAACATTCATATTAGTTCTAAAATCTCCTGGAGAGAAACTTTCAAGTGTTCCAACATTCTGTCTCTGCTCCACTACTTTATTTAAATTTCCTGGACTTTCCATGCCATCAATGGAAGTATCTAATGTTTTAGATGAAATTATTTCTCTGCTGGTGGTAGAAAGTAAAACATCAGACTGTCCTTTCACAGGAGCAGAAAGTTCAGCAGTGATGTCCTTATCATTACCATTTTTAATGGACTTAAAGCTTGTAAGGCTATCTGCATTTTCTGAGAATTCATGAATTGGCATAAAATGGTTTGAAGGTACAAACTCTTCCTTGGGACGAGTATAATCTGCTGTATCGAAATCAACAAACCCTACACCAGAAGGGCTAACTTCTGAAAACCCGCCAAATTCCCCAAATTCATCATCGTCATCATCCTCTGCTCCATTGTCTAGTGGTGGGGGGGATGAAGAGTACATTCGAATGATGTCTGGCTCCATTGTTCAGTTGCTTTCAAATAATTAATTTACACCTGTAAAAAAAAAAAAATTTTTTTTTGGAGGGGACAGATTACATAGAACAAGATCTTTCAAAATTCTCTCAAAGCTACTTTAAAACAATGCAAATTTACAGTGCTCTCTTTTGTCTCCTTTTTTCCTTGACCATTTCCTGCATAATGTTTTGTATCTTTTAATCTATTTTTCTCTTAGGTGAAATTACTTTACACAGCTATAATATACTGGAAAAAAAAAAGTTCTCTTAGACGACATGTTACCAAGAGCACTGGCGGCACACTGACTGATTGTGGGGATTCCAGATAATTCTGAATATACACTTACAAAA
Source organism: Mandrillus leucophaeus (assembly GCF_000951045.1). Lineage (NCBI taxonomy): Eukaryota > Metazoa > Chordata > Mammalia > Primates > Cercopithecidae > Mandrillus > Mandrillus leucophaeus. Next base: position 473,344 of record NW_012102976.1, on the reverse strand, counting down.
GTACACCTACAAAATTTTCTCCTGGGTACATGCTTATTCTGTTAAGTTCTCCTTCAATTCATTAAGGATTCAGTGCTTGCCTTATGGATTTGTATGAGTTCTTTATATTAATAAATAAAAGGCATAAAAATTTTCTAATAATTGTTACAAATATTTTCTTCATTTGGCTTTTCAATGTTTATTTCTGACCCAAGTTAATTTTTAAATAATTTAAAAATTTGAAATAGTTTAAGACTCAAAACAAGTTGGAAATAAAAGCATTTTTGTGTATATCCCACTCAGCTTCTCCCAGTGGTAATATAGTAATAAGCATAATACGTGGTCAAACCAGGAAACTGACATCAGTACAACTATTAACTCAGGTACAGACCTTGTTTGGATTTCACCAGTTATGTGTGTGTGTGTGTGTGTGTATACAGTTCTAAAAATTTTATGTGTGTGGATTACATTAGAGTGACCATCACTACAATCAGGATAAGAACTATTCTATCAACACAAAAAAACTCCCTCATGTTACCCCTTAATAGTCACACTCTTCCCTAAACCCTAATCCTTGATCTATTCTACATCATTATAATTTGTTACATCAAGAATGTTATATGAATAGAATCACAAAACACATAACCCTTTGAAGCTAGCTTTTTCCGTCAGCCTAATACCCTTGAGAGCTATCCATGTTGCTGCATGTGTCAACAGTTCATTCCTTTTCTTTTTCTTTATTTTAGAGACAGGGTTTCACTATGTTGCCCAGGCTGGTTTCCTGGGCTGAGCAATCCTCCTGTCTCAGCATCCTGGGTAGCTGAGACTACAGGTGCACACCACCACTCCTGGGTCTGACTCCTTTTCATTGCTAACTAGTGTTCTATTGTACAGATGTACCACAGGTTGTCTACCCATTCACTCCATATAGGTTATGTGGGTTGTTTCCAGTATTTTTCTATTACAAATAAAACTGCTATGAACATTCATGTACAGATTACTATGTGAACCCAAGTTTTCATTTCTCTAAAATATATAAACCCAGGAGTGTGAATACTGGGTCATGTAGCACGCTCAACTTTATAAGAAACTGCCAAGCTGTTTTCCCAAGTTAATTTTAGGAAGTCAAACCAATTGATCTTTTCAGGAAGATGAAGAAAGTTTTATGCAACTTTCTTCATTATTTCACTATCATATAAAATTTAATAAATATTCACTTTTATTTTCTTCTACTTTTAGGGTTTAAAAAAACATTTAATTTTAACACATTTAGAATTTATTTCGGTGTATGATGTAAAGCAAAAATGTAAGGTGAATTTTTTTTTTTCTAAACAGCCAAGCAATGGTCTTAATCCCTTTTGTTGAATAATCCTTCCCATACTAATTAATTTATAATAGCTTCTTTTCAATATATTTAAATTTTTTTTTTTTTTTTTTTTTGAGACGGAGTCTCACTCTGTTGCCCAGGCTGGAGGGCAGTGGCATGATCTCGGCTCACTGCAAGCTCTGCCTCCCAGGTTCATGCCATTCTCCTGCCTCAGCCTCCCAGGTAGCTGGGACTACAGGCACCCGCCACCGCACCTGCCTAATTTTTTTTTCCTGTATTTTTAGTAGAAATGGGGTTTCACCGTGTTAGCCAGGATGGTCTTGATCTTCTGACCTCATGATCTGCCCACCTCGACCTCCCAAAGTGCTGGGATTACAGGCGTGAGCCACCGCGCCCAGCCTAATGTATTTAATTCTTAAATGAAACCTGAGTTATTCTATTCCTCTGTGCTAAGGAGTCAAAAGTTCCACAAGTCAGATTTAACATTAGACGTAAAGGGACTACCTATAATCCCAGCACTCTGGGAGGCTGAGGTGGGTGGATCGCTTGAGGTCAGGGGTTCGAGACCAGTCTGGCCAACATGGTGAAACCCCATCTCCACTAAAAAAAAACTTAGCTGGGCGTGGTGGTGCACATCTGTAATACCAGCTACTCAGGAGGCTGAGGCAGGAGAATCACTTGAACCCGGGAAGTGGGAGGTGGAGGTTGCAATGAGGCGAGATCATGCCACAGCACTCCAGCCCGAGTGACAGAGTGAGACTCGGTTTAAAAAAAAAAAAAAAAAAACAGAAAGCAAACGGAGGACTAACAGCCGAAGTCCTAGAATAAACCCAGCCCATAAATAATAAACAGGTAATTCTTACAACTCACAGTTGCCCAGTTAGATACATGAATAAAATGTTTACTAGAAAATTCAACCAGTTTTGCAAGCTAGCCTTCTCTCAGAATAAAATTTCCTAAGATCTTCCAGTTTTAGAGTGAAGGTACTGTAGAAACCACACAGTTTAATTTAGAGGTAAGGAAAATGAAGCCAACTAGTGAGTAACTTTCCCAAAGTTCATTCAGACAGCTGCTTAGTGGAGAATGGCTTCAGAATTTTGAAAAGGATCTTTGAGGTTAATGATTGGTCAGTCACTGAGAGTTACCAGGAAGAAATGAGCAAGTCACAAGAAAACGAAAAGGCTCCATTGTAATATATCTACTTCAAATTATCTTTCTTACGAAATTAGCACCATAAAGAAGAAAATAACTGCTTTGCTCTGCCATACTCTTCTTTCCTGCTGCTGATTTAAATAGAAAAAAAAAAGTACAAGATACACATAAATCCTATTTTCTTCCCTTGCCTAGTGTCCTGATAACCCCGTCTAATGCTTAGTGACCTCTAACTATGTCCCTCTAATTATGAAATTCCTATTATTTAAAATCACTTAGCGATTGTTAATGAGAATGTGGGGATAGCAACCCTTGCACACATGCACAGTGCTTGTGAGTGTAAACTGTTACAAGCCTTCCAGAAGGCAATATGGTTGTACTATGCAAACTCTTTTTAAAGAAATCTAAAACAAAATGCTGCAAAGACATTATTTAAGCAAGTTATGCTATATGCCTACAACAGCTTATTATACAGCCATTAACTACAGGATTCCTTTTTCTGAAGTTTAAAAGCAGCCAGGTGCAGTGGCTCACACCTGTAATCCCAGCATTTTGGGAGGCTGAGGCGGGTGAATTACTTGAGCCCAGGAGTTCGATCAAGACCAGCCTTAGGCAACATGATGTAACCATGTCTCTACAAAAAGTACAAAATATTAGCCAGGCATGGTGGCATGCACCTGTAGTCCAGCTACTTGGGAGGCTAAGGCGGGAGGATTGCTTGGGTCCAGGAAGTCAAGGCTGCAGTGAGCTCTGATCACACCACTGTACTGCTCCAGCCTGGGTGACAGTGAGACCCTATCTCAAAAAAAAGTAAGTAAAAATAAAATTTAAAAGCATTAGTAAAGATAGTGACATGTCAAAAGGATACGATACAAAAGCTAGCTTTAAGGGGCTGTTACTAACTAAATCAGGAACATTTTGAGCACCTGAATAAAGATGATAATGGATTATAACCCAATCAATACAATAATAAACTGAGTCCTCACAGATATAAACATGTAAGTAAATAAACTGAAAGTTAGACGAGGAACTGGGTATTTCCATAGTTTCAAAGTACTTCCCCACAATATACTTAACTACAAAGGTAAAAAGTATAAGCTTACAGTGTGAAGCCTGACACTACCTTGATCAGGTGATCAACATGAACACTATCAGTAATGGGAACATTGAAATCATGCACCATCTGATGAGATGCAATGAGAATACACGGTCACTTCTAGGATATCCTGTCAAAAATACAACAACTGACTTCAGGAGGAAATTTCAGGGAAATTCAAACTGAGAGAGAGCCTACAAAATTACTGGCCTGTAATCTTCAAAAGTATTAAGCTCATGAAAGCCAAGGAAAGACTGAAAACTTGTTTCAGATTGAAGAAGAATAAAGAGACATGAGAAGTAAATGCAGCACTTGATCTCCTTTCTAAAAAGGTTGTTACTGGGATGATTGTGAATCATCTACTTTAACAGGGTCCAAAAGATTCACTATAGCAGCAATGTATCAATGTTAATTTCTTGATTGTGATGGTAGTATGTATGTATGTATGTATTTATTTGAGACGGAGTCTAGCTCTGTTACCCAGGCTGGAATGCAGTGGCATAATCTCGGCTCACTGCAAGCTCCGCCTCCTGGGTTCACACCATTCTCCTGCCTCAGCCTCCCAAGTAGCGGGGACTACAGGCACCTGCCACCACACC
>NW_012102976.1:426374-467946 GCF_000951045.1 Mandrillus leucophaeus | reverse complement strand
GGCTAGTTTTTTTTTTGTATTTTTTAGTAGAGACGGGGTTTCACCGTGTTAGCCAGGATGGTCTCGATCTCCTGACCTCGTGATCCACCCGTCTAGTCTTTTTTTTTATTGCTGGTGGCATTCCATTGTACAGATATACCAGTTTGTTTGTTCAACTGTTCACCTGCTGAAGGACATTTTGGTTGTTTCCAGTATTTTACTATTATAAATTGCATATGTATAGTGTGTGTGTACATACATATACACTAATAGTATAAATAGTATATATAAATAGTATGTATAATAAGGATGCTAGGAACATCTATGTACAGGTTTTTCTGGACATGTAAGTTTTCATTTATCTGGGATAAATGCTCAAGAGTGTGACTGCTGGGTATCATGGTAAGTATATGTCTAGTTATGTAAAAAACTGCCAAACTCTTTTCCAGAGTGGCTGTACCATTTTACATGCCCATAATACCTTACTTTCAAAGAACTATGTGTGATGGCTTTTTTTTTCTAGCCTAATCTGTGATTAACCTATTGCTTTTTTCTAAAACTTTTACTGTTTAAAAATGAAATAATGTATTGGTTCACAACCTATTCCAAACTCAGACGTTAATGCAAATACAAAGATATGAATCAGAAACTTTGTAACCAAAGCAACAACTCTGAAAGTTTTTCTTCCTGTCATACCTTTGCAAGGTACTCTATTTTCCATTATAGGTGAGACAGGCTTTATTGGCCTTCTAGAGTAAAAACATTTTCGTATTTCTCAAAAGGGGGGTCACCTATTGATGGTGAGAACTTGGGCTGCTCCATGTTCCCCTGTAGCAGGTCTTGGCTCTGACTCAACTTACCCTTTAGAAACCTAAGAGAGTGCCATTGCTTCTAAGTGTCCTCAAACCAGTCAGTGTAGGGGAGGCTCAAAACTTTCCAGAAAATTCCTCTGTGTCTAGGCCAACGCTACTTAAAAGAAGCTTCATGTTAATTGAAGTATTACTTGTATAATGAATTTACAAATAAAGTTTCATTTATATAATCCACTTTAACACATAAAATATGGGCTTTAAATAGCTGTTCCTACTTAATAGGAGAAAAAAAGGATAGATGAGCTACTTTAGTACTGTGTCTGGCACACAACAAACTGAATAAATGTCTCTTCATCCTTCTTAATGGACTACTTTCTCCATCCACACCACAAGGAGTCCCAATTAGTCATCTAATTTCTTTATAACCTGTACAAACAAGCGTGCGTGCTTGTGTGTAACTTGCCATTTTTATGTCTACTTATTCTAAGACCTGTTAGAGGGGAGCAAATAAATAATGCAGCTATTGTCTTGCAAGCCACCGTATACAAAAACAGTTGACAGGAGGGTCTCATAATTGGGTAGCAAACAAGATATCCTAGTAGTTAGAGCATAGAGAATTTGGGGTGGGCTTCCTGTACTTTGGAGATTTGTCTATGAGAAATCACATCCTTATAAGGAGATTAGGGGACAATATAGGTGAATAAAAATAATAAAAGTGCAAACTGAAGCCGACTTTCAGGGCTACAAACCAGGAAAATCAGAGGGTTTTGGGTTTGGGAATTCTGGCATAGAAGGTCCAATATAAAGGGGTCAGGGAAATAGTCCAGAAGCCCAATAGCAATCAGCAGTGGAACCTAAGCCCCGAGTCAAATTAGTAGCCAGGATGGCAGGGCATACAACAGGTGAAGGTGATTCTGTATTAATCTTCCACCAAAGGAGAAGCTGCACTTGCTTATGGAATTCTAGCCTCTAGTCTGAAATGGTCATGGAAGAGAAGAGATGATGAGTCTGTAAGTTGTAAGCTCTGGGGTCAAAAGGCAAATGGGCTTGAGAAGGCAGAAGGAAGGAAGGAATGGGGCCAACAACTGTCTGAGACTATTTGGCCATTTAAAAATAGTTTCTCAAGAAAAACAAAGTTGGAAGACTTAAACTACCTGATATTAAGACTTGGTTTAAAGTCCCATGGTCTTGTGATACAGACGCCACTACAGTGTGGAGGGGAAAGGATAGACTTTTCAACAAATGATGCTAGATTAACTGGATATCTACACAGGCAGGAAAAAAATCTTTGATTCTAACGTCTTACACAGAAATAAGGTCCAGATAGACAGATCATGGGCCTAAATGTGAAAGGTAAAGCAATCAGCCTTCTAGAAGATAACAGAAGAGATTATTTGTATGACCTTAGGAAAGGTATAAGTGTTTTAAACAAGAAACAGAAACACTGACTATAGAAAAGATTGATATATTGGACTGCATTCAAATTTAAAACTTCCGTTCATCAAAAGAATACCATAGAGTGAAAAACCAAGAAAGTCATTGCCTGGGAGAAGATATGTGCAACACATGTAACTGTCAAAGAACTCATATCCAGAATATGTAAAGAATTCCTACAAATCCATGTGAAACAATCCAACAGAAAAATGGCCAAAATATCTGAACAGGTATTTCACAAGAGAGGATATCCAAATAGCCAACAGCATATAAAAAATCATCAGGGAAAAATGCACATTAAAACAACAATAAGATACCACTATACATCTACCAGAATGACTAAAATAAAATTGTTCTCTCCATAGCCACTTTTGGTAAGGACATGGAGAAACTGTGATTCCCACACTTTACTGGTGGAAGTATAAACTGGTACAGATACTTAGAAAACTGTTTGATAATACGTACTAAAACTATACCAGACCTTCAGTACCTGGCACATTCTGTGCACTAAGTAAATGATCAACTACCATTATATTTTAACTTTGACCAACTCTGTGGCTAAAATAATAATCTATCTGTAACAAAATCTAAGTCAATGTTTGCTTAATTGGCACAAACATTCATATGACTCTATATTTTAAAAGGTCACTCAAAGAATGAGTCACTTAAGAAAAATATTCATAACCACACTAAAGATACATTGACTTTATTGAAGTTAACTTTATTGCCAATTTTTATAACTAATCCCTAGAAAATATAAAACTTGACTTATATAACTACATAATTTCATAGGCTTGGGGGCATGGGGGATGGGGGGTGCTGATAACAAACTAAATCTGAAGCCCAAGGTTGAAGGACTGAGATCATAACCTCTAAACAAACTCGAGGGTCCAGTTACTAGTCTGTTAAAAGATGGAAGTTTTGAAGTGAAATAGAAAAATGTAACTCAGAAGGTCTCACTGGTATCTTGAAGTAAACTGCCTGTAGCTCCTATTTGGTTAGATGAACAACCACAAGAATTTAGAAGGTGCTTGGTTGGGATGGAAAGGATTCATTGTATGTGGGAAATACATAGGGTATTCCCTACATATTCCTCTAAGGCGTAGTTAATCCCTGGTACCCTCCTACCCCCTATCATCCACACACAGTATCATGCACCCTAAAGGTCCATGGGCTCACATTTGAGGCGGGCAGACTGTCTCTAAGTAAGAGGTCCTCTAGCAATCTTTCCAGAATCAAACATCGAGAGTTCCTTCCAGACAAGCTAAAAACGTACAGCACACACTGCTTAACTGGGAGAAACTCCCATCCTTTACAGGGTATCAGCTCAGCTGTATCAATGTGCACATCATCTTTCAAGCACAGATAAACTGACCTAGATTATACAATCCAGCTTCACCCAGGGCCCTTCACTCTCAACTTATTTTTATAGGGACTAGGATGGAGGGTGAAGGAGAAGATATTGTAGAAAGAAGGATGATGATAAGAAAAGGGAGAAGAAAAACAACTGTATCTGAAATATGCTAATAACTTCAATAGTATCAACGACATTAGCAAAGTATATTTAATGGATGGCAAAAAATAATCACCAACTTTTTACCACAGTATGTCCAAGGTTTATAATGAGTCATTTGGGTGAATAAAGGAAAAAACAAAAAAGAAAAACTGTGTTTTCTTTAGAAAAATGAATGAAAATATTATATAAGCATTAACAACATCAATTTACATTACGAGTATTGTCTGGTGTAGAGTAGTTCAAATTATTAAAAACCTTTATTATAATATCCTTATGGAAACTTTAAGGTAATATCAAAATGTACTTCAATGAATTTGCCCAGCCTACATTTCTGCTTGAGAGTCATAAAGAAGTAGAAAAGAGCCCTTCTTCTGAACCACATGAAGATTTGGGTTTTAGTTAACTTTTTGGTTTTCAATATATTTAGAATGCTATGATATCACAGTTGTTTTCATGGCTCTAAATTTTAAAATCTAGAGAAATAATTGTTTTTACTTTTTGGGTGTTTTTTCTTTTGTTCTTAGCATATTAGCACAACAGAAACTAACAAATACAAGGACAGCCTCTAATTAACTTGCCAACCTAAAAACAAAAACCCAAGATATCAGACACCAACTGTATGTCACTAAGTCACCAAGTGCATAATGTACATTATTTAAGATGACATTTGTTAAATAAATAGTATCTTCCATGTGTTTTCACTCCGTGTTTACACCAATGTCATTATTAATACTTACTGAGTGCTTACTATGGGCCAATATTATATGAAGAGAACTCGTGAATTATCTCAATTATCTCCTCATACTATCATATGAGGTAGAAATGCTTCATTTTAAAGATGAAGAAATAAAGGCTCAAAGAGGTTAAGTAATCCTGCAAGGTAGCATAACTAGTAAGTGATGAATTAATCACAAGCTAATCAAATATTTTATACATGTCTTAAAATATTAGACGTGATTGACAGCAAATATTACAATTATAAAAATTCTCACAAAAAGGTTTCTGAGTGGTTCAGAAAAAGGTTTCTGAAACCGCTGAGTAATTTGGAAGGAGAAAGATTTTTACAAGACGAGAAAGTACAGTATAACCAACAAAAATGCCAAGCAGCAAATATCTTGTTTCAGTATTAGTGTACATAGTACCAAACATGAGCAAACAATGAAAATGAGCAGCAAAATATCTTTATACTGAAGTTGATCACCCTAAAAAAGCCACACTGTCAATAGTGATAACAAAATATTTTGTCTTTCTAGTTTTGATGTCAATACAATTGACCCATAAAAGTAAAAATATATATAAGTCAGTTACATGAGCAGCAACACACTTTCACTTTTCAAGTGATAATCACCTTGTTAAACAGCAATGAGTTATTTGAGAGAAGTCGGTTTTCAAAAATTTCCATGAAAAAGTTTTTCCTCTGCTGAACATTTTAACCTTCTACACAAATTCATAACAACACATTTTATTTGCATTTGGATAGTTTCATGTAAAAATTAAACAAGATAAAAATATTAGAGATTGTTGTACCTTTAACTCATCATATCAGCTGACCATATTTGAGAGTTTACTAGCTATTTTTCCCAAAAGGTACTTCAACATAAAATTGAATACATAACATTGGATAACTATTGATAACAAGGGCAACAAAATAGAAGTAGCCATGAGGATAGATGGATTAGCCCTTGGAAAACATTTTTTTGCCCTAGGACTCTCAGCTCCTATCATATAGATGCAGAATAAATTAGTCACTCTAATTCTCTACTCTCATATCCCTTAAACTCTGCAATGCAAATAGAATCTGAAAGGCAGAAACTGCTTGATTTCACGTCCCTTCACTAAAATCTTGCTTACATCCATAATCTTGCGTACAGATAATCCCTGGACCTTCTGTTTTTCTTCTCAATTGCTTGCTCAGGGGCTTTAAAATTTTTTCCATCACTATTGATCCTTTCCTATAAACGTACACCCTCTTCCAAATTCAAAACAAATCAGAACAAAACAAAACAAAACAAAACAAAACAAAACAAAACAAAACAAAATCCTCCTCTCTTCTGTGCGGCCTAGCTCTTCTCCTTCTCACCACCAAGCTTCTTGAAAGAGACGTGCCTATTCACTCTCTCGACTTCCTAACTTCCCACTCACTTCTCAACTCAACACAATCTGGCTTCCATGCTACCACTCTACTGAAATTGCTCTTTCAAGAGTTACTTTATTTGAGCTCAAACAACTGTAAATGTTGTGTAGGCATAGACCTCTGTTGTTTACCACTGCATCCTCAGAGCCTGGCTCACGGCAGGAACTAAATATATTATCACCATTCTTGCTGGGGCATTTATTCTCCTAATCATTCTTGAATTGTGTTCCAACTCACCCACACTCCAATTAGATTTATATAACCACACCTCTGGTCTCTTAGTGCTTTACCAAATAAGTTATGAAATATCCAAATTTAATCAAGGTAAATAAGTGGGATTTGAGGGAGGCTGGCCTGAAATGTGATGAATGTGGGAAAAACAACCCAGTCATTTGTGCTGCAACATGCCTAAAGAGAAAGTATGTTAAGAGGGGCAGTACATTATATGCAAGCTGCAAAAAACCCTAGCTAAATGACAAAAATTTGTAGTGAAGTTTTTAACAGACCTGCTATCATGAATATATGCTTTGATTTGAGACAATTCCTCAGCATAAGCAGAGGTGTCAGCGAGTGTCGCCAGAGCATAATGCTACACTCTGGATAGTCCAACTAATTTTTCTTGTTCTCCGCTCCCCAGGACTTGCTTTAACACTACATGAAAAATTTCCCACAGAAGATTTTGCAATCAGCTGACATGAACAGCTGACATGCTTCAAAATAAGTTTCTTGCTGTAAAGTTTTAAATTAGCATTCTGGTCAAGACTAAGTTAAACCTCAAGTGACTAGTGTATTCTGAGAAAAAAATTCCCAGAAAAACAAAATAACAAACTACTGCGTGGACTTTCAAAATGAAAAAAATACTTTAGTCTGTAACCTAAAAATGTACGCTGTGGCAGCTGCCATTCCTCTGACAGTGCTGCTTTTTTTTCTTTTTTTTTTTTGAGACAGAGTCTCCCTCTGTCACCCAGGCTGGAGTGCAGTGGCAAGATCTCAGCTCACTGCAAGCTCCACCTCCCAGGTTCATGTCATTCTTCTGCCTCAGCCTCCTGAGTAGCTGGGACTACAGGCGCCCATCACCACGCCTGGCTAATTTTTTCTATTTTTAGTAGAGATGGGGTTTCACCGTGTTAGCCAGGATGGTCTCGATCTCCTGACCTCATGATCTGCCCACCTCGGCCTCCCAAAGTGCTGGGATTACAGGCGTGAGCCACTGCGCCTGGCCAACAGTGCTGCTTTCTACATCACAAACACCCACCATGAGAGCAACTCACCTCTTAGAGAAAGAAGCATCTACTAAAGGTTATAAAACTTCAACCAAATGCAGTTAGAATTCAATTATCTGAGCCAATAAGAAAGTAAGCAACAATGTCCAACATAATCTACAACTCACAAATTTGGCCTTAAAATATGATCTACATAACAGCAGATTTACCGCACAAATTAAGTCTCTGCCAGGTGCTATTAATTTTACTTTAATTTGTTTTCTTACCACCCATCAATTAAGAGAAAAAGATGATCTGGAGGCAATGAAGTGACAGAAGGAAACAAAACAATTAACCAAACTTAAAGACAGTCATAAATGATCCACAGATAATAGCACACATGATATTCTTCAGGGAATTATTATAAAACAAACTTTGTATACCTGAAAAATCAAATATAAACACATTCCAAAATAGTGCTCAAGAGTGTATGCGTGTGGAGTGTATACAGGTAATGCCACAAATGGGTCTGCCGATACTAGTAACCCCACAAAAACTATGGAAGGAATTCCATGGTGAACAAATTCCTAGCTGGTTGACCTTTTTAAATGGTGTTTTTACTCGGTTTAAAGTTTTACTTTTTCCTGAGAGGTAGAAAGGCTAAAGGATAAAAGAAAAAAATATATAACATTTATTATTTGCAATGTACCAAATACATCTGGTTAGAAACAACTTGATAATTGGCCTGTCATATAAAGCAGAATTTTTCACACATTTTTCCCGTGACTCACAGAAGAAATACATTTTACGTGATGACCCAACATACATTTAAAAAAAAAAAAAAATTTCGCCAAACAGCATTTACCCTTACTCTCTATGTACTCTGATTTTTAGTTCTATTTCATTTTTTCTTAAAAGCTGGTCATGACCCTCTAAACTGATTTTACAAACCAGAACTAGGTTTTAATACAAAGTATAAAAAAGTATTCTTTCCTTTTGATCCAATTCCTCTAAATCTAATTATTACTTCCAGCATATGAGAGGAGGGAACAGGGCTTCTTTTAAAACAAAGAATTCCTCCCTGATTCTGATGCTTACAAAAACAAAATGCATTCTTAAATTACATTATTTCAACGAACCAAGTATTTGATAAAATAAAAGTGTTCGTTTTCTCTTTACAGAATTTTACATAAAAGTAATAAATGAAAATTACTATTTTTCAAATTCATACTACCTTCAATCTAGGAAGCATGCTACTTTAAGGATAATATTTAAAAAAAAATACAAACATAACATAAAACTTGAACACTTTGGCAAATTTTAACGATTTTCACTTTCAGAAAGCATTTAGCAATTGTTTAAGTTTGCAAACATTAACTTTTCTGGGGCAGCATCTACAATGTAAAAGTTCTCTAAAAGATACTATTGGTAGGAGTATATATTGGCTCACGCACCCTATTGCAGTTTAGTAGCATATCAAACATTTTAGTGAGTTCTTTTTTAAATTTTTAATTTTTTAAACTTTTATTTTACGTTCAGGGGTACATGTGCAGGTTTGTTACACAGGTAAATTGTGTGTCATGGGGGTTTGGTGTATAAATTATTTCATCACCTAAGTAATAAGTATAGTACCCGACAGGTAGTTTTTCCATCCTCACCCTCTTCCCTCCTTCCACCTTCAAGTAGGCTCTGGTGTCTGTTGTTTCCATTCTTTTGACTAAGCAATTTCATCTGCAAAGATGTATTCTACAGATGCATTCATGCAAATATACAAAGATATTTCCACAAAGTATTAATTCCAGTATTGTTTGTTCAATTTTTTTTAAAAGCAGCTGAAAACTTAATCTATTAATAAAGAAGTGGGTAAATAAAAAGTGCAGCCATTAAAAAAAAGAAAGCTATATTACTAATAGGCGAAAGTGTCTAAAATACATTTTTAAGTGAAAAAGCATTTCTGAAAAGCATTCTTTTTTTTTGAGACAGAGTTTCCTTCTTTTGCCCTGGCTGCAGTGCAGTGGTGCAATCATGGCTCACTGCAGCCTCTGCCTCCTGGGCTAAAGCAATCCTCCCACTTCAGCCACCCAAATAACTGGGACTATAGGTGTATACCACCATGCCCAGCTAATTTTTAAATTTTTTGTAAAGACAGTGTTTTGCCATGTTGCCCAGGCTGGTCTCAACCTCCTGAGCTCAAGCAATTCACTTACCTTGGACTCCCAAAGTGCTGGGATTACAGGTTTGAGCCACCACACCCTGCTGGCAATTCTCTTTTGATTCTCCTTTTATCCTATCCTTTCTCCGTCAATGAATCTGATTGCCCTAGCTTCTATTTTTTTTTTTTTTTTTTTTTAAGCTGGAGTCTTGCTCTGCTCTATCGCCCAGGCTGGAGTGCAGTGGCACGATCACTGCAACCTCCGCCTCCTGGGTTCAGGCGATTCTCCCACCTCAACCTCCCAAGCAGTAGCTGGGATTACAGGCGTGTGCTACCACTCCCATCTAATTTTTGTATTTTTAGTAGAGATGGGTTTTCACCATGTTGGCCAGGCTGGTCTCAAACTCCTTGACCTCAGGTGATCCACTGACTTTGGCCTCCATAAGTGCTGGGATTACAGGCATAAGCCACCAAGCCCAGCCACTTCCCCATATCTTATCACTGAGAAATCTCATCCCCCTTTTGTTTTTACCTGTTCATAATGCTCAAATCTTATCTATATGTCTGACCTCCTGATCTACCTACCCAAATGCCTTTTTAAAATCTCTCTACCTAGAGGTCTCAGAGACATCCCATATTCCCCAGTTCCAAGACTGAATTCAACCTCTACTCAAAAGGTAAACAGAAACCACTTGTTCCTACACTATATTCTGAATTCTAAGTCTAGAAATCTGAGTGTTACCCCTGACTGCTCCCCCTCTACCACAAATTAAATCAATCAAGTTTCTACCTCTTTAACATCTCTTACTGTATTTGTTTTAATCCACAACCTACACCTTGTCAGGGCCTCATTATTTTTGGCCAGGATTACTGCAGTCTGCTTAAAACTCTGTATCTTAGCCAACGTGGCTAAGAGACTCCCTCTTTGTTCCAGCCAGACAAAATTACCTCTGGATCCTCCACTGGCACTGTTACCTCTAAGTTGTCACACATGTCATTTCTTCTAATGTATTGTTCTTATATGTCCAGAGAACCCACTGACTAAGCCTTCAAAATTCTATTCAAGCATGAAGTTTTCTACGAAGTCTGGAGAAGCGAGATCACCTATACTTACTAAGTTACTATGTGACAGGTACTGTGCAAGGTACTTATTTGTACACCAGTTTATTCATACATTCAGTTTAATCACAAAAACCCATTTTACAGAGGAAGAAACAAGTCACATAATCTGTTCACGGTCCCACAAAGAATAAGTAGGGAAAGTGGGACTCTAACATCAAAACCAGTGTTCTTTTCATTGTATCAAGTTTCCTGTCTGAATTAATCCTCCTTTATATCTACTTCCTATTACATTTAACAAAGCAAATCACATTTGTTTCCATGGTTTTTTCCCCTAATAGGTTTTCAACCTTAGCTTTGTATTAACTTTTTTCTCTAATAGAATGGGTAGACCCAAACATCTATATATTTTTCAAAGTTTCGAAGTTGATACTAAATGGGATAGCTAAGGTTGAGAACCTTTGTGTTAAGTTCCCAGAGTGTAGGAATGCCATTGGACTTTATACCTCCAGGGATGACCTAAATGTTTCTAAACTGAACTGCTAAACTCATTGATATAGGTAAATCACTGCAACAGTACTTTTTCCTACAAAAATGTTTTCTCTTATGATTTGGTTGTATAAATATTTTAAAGTTGTGTTGTACACATTTATCTGAGACTAGCACTAAGAAACTTAACATCTTTAAGATTTCAAAAACGAGTTCACAATATTAAATCAATACTCTTCTTAAAAATGAAACTTGAAAAATTTACTTAAAAGGATCAAAGTTTAAGCACTGTGACAATTTTTGAAACAATACATAAGTATTCGATACAGCTCTAGATATGGGAAATTCCACTTTGGAAATATTACTACTTTCTACTTAGCTAGAAAGCTTATGAAATCATTTGTTTATTCCTTTTTGAAGCTTCACTTATAATTAGTATATAATTTAAATGTTAAGGAATTCTCAGAAAAAAAAAAAAACAAGCTTCAAGAATTAATCACAGTTTCACTTGCAGATGAACACAAAGAAATGCTTATGTGAACAGCAGCACCAACCAAAAACTTCCCTACTTCCAGAAACCAGGGTCACTGCTAATCTGATTAAAATCTGAACTTTTTATTTACATGTAACACTTGCCCTGTGCTTTGTGTAAACTTATGAAACCTAATGAGACAGAAAACTACCATCTGCTGGCCCAGAATCTGAAATATGGAAAAGAAGAAAGAAGTGATGAAGTGATGAATACTCAAATATTCTGTTTGGGCTTTAGGTGAGAGAAAATACAAATTTTTGATACCTGAATCTCTTAGTAATTTTTTTAAGGAATGAAGATATTATCAAAAATAGTAAAAAGTATAAAAAGCATTCAGTATAAAAATAGTTAAATTATCTCTTAATAAGTTCATTGCTTTTTATAAATAGCCACTAAAAACAAAAGCCTTAAGAAAATAAATCGATGCTTCAGATTTTGAGTGTCATTGTAGCAGAAGTATTTTAGCTGCAAATACTCCAGGTCAACATTTTTGCATCCACACAATAAACAAGATGAGAGATAAAAAACCACAGCGAAACTGAAAATACTACAAACCTTAAGCAATCACCGAGAAGAAAACACCAAAAAAACTCACTTGGGAGGGTGGCTAAGGCAGAAACACTATTTATTTCGACCATTTAAAAAACTGTGGCCTCACTAAAATGTATGCAAATATTAAAAATCCTACTCCTAGGAGTTTTGCTTTGAAAAGTATCACATGTCACTTAAAATGATTTAAAGAATAACAAGTGGCAATTCATTCATCAGGAAGGATCACTTTTATTACCTAAATATAGAATTGTTCATTTTATATAACATAAAAATTGAATCTGTTAGCAATACAGAATTTTTACATTTATCAAGTTTATTGTTAGGTATTTTACCTTTTTCTGTTCATGTAAATGGTAGTCTTCACTTCCACCCTGTCTAACTGGCAAGCATTATTTACATAAACAAAAGTTCTTGGTGTTTACATAGTATACTATCACATCACTAGCAAATTGGGGTAGACTGACTTTTCCTTTCCAAGTCTCATAACAATGGTGATAGGTAGGAATCTAATATTCACCCTTAATTAAGATACTGATTTCTGAGTTGAGGTGTATGTTTTTATTGTATTGTAGAATTATTCAGTAATTCTTATTTTAAGTTGCTTTGTTAAAAAATCACAAATGGGTTTTTAAATGCCTTTTCAATATTTTTGAAGATAATTATATAAGTTTTCCTTAGATTTTTTTTTTTTTTTTTTTTTTGAAACAGGATCTCACTCACTCTGTTGCCCAGGCTGGAGTGTAGTGGTGTGATCTCAGTTCATTGCAACCTCGACCTCCTGAGCTCAAGTGATCCTTTCGTTTCAGATTCCCCAGTAGCTGGGACTACAGGTGCATGCCAACATATCCGGCTAATTTTTTATATTTTTTGTAGAGATGGGGTTTTGTCATGTTGCCCAGGCTGGTCTCAAACTCCGGAGCTCAAGGAATCCACCCACCTTGGCCTCTCAGAGTGCTGGGATTACAGGCATGAGCCACCACACCTGGCCTAGATCTATTAATACAGCAAAAACAGCAATACCTATTAATAATTGTCTTCAGCTTGTTTGATAGTTAGGAAGCCCAGTTTATTTTCTGCTGCAGGATAAAAGTAAATGTTTCCAAAGAATCAAATAAGCATTATGTAAGATTATCTACTTAATTACACATATGTCAAACAGTACGTATTTAAACTTATTTGATCTTACTCCTTGCTTTCATTTTTACACAAAATAGGCTGCAAAATAAACCAATTTTCCCATAGGTATTAAACACACTCAAATTAGTAATATAAGTTTATCTAGGTTTCATCCTTACTCAATTTTCCCAAAACAATTTCATCTACCTAAGGCTTTTATTAATAATTACCATATTCTTGGACTCTCAGATTCATCTTTACAGCCTAGCCAAGCCAGCTCTCTGCTTAGACCTCTCCACTTGATTCCACAAAGATCTCAAACTGAGCTTAACAAGAACAGAGCTCAAGCTTTTTCCTGAAAGCTGGTTATGTTCCAGGGCTCTCTAACCCAGTTACCATACCAGAAACTTAAGATCCCCTTTGACAAAGCTCCTTATCCTTTAATATCTGTAACAAATGATTTCACCTCACAAATCCCTCAATTCTGGAATATCTACCTCTTTTCACCTCTGACTCCACTCTGGTCCAAAATGCCATTATCATCTAAACTAATCTCCCTAAGTAGTATTCGATCATGCCCAACCCAAGTAATCTTTTTGAAAGTCAAATCTGATCATGCCAATCCTCTTCTTGTGATAAAGATTAAAAAAAAAAAAAAAAAGAGTTAACAAAGACTTTAAACCATTCCTATCTCTCCAGCCTTACTCCTCCTTTCCCCCATTTTCAATGCTCTAGGCTAGGACTTCTTTCAGTTTTTGAAAGGTAGATAATTAACATTTCCTTGTGCCACAGGGTCTTTGCACTTACAGTCCCAGTGCCTAAGACATTCCCACACATCCTTCAATTTTTAGGTGAGAGATCAATTCCTCAGGTAAGTTTCCTAACACCCTTCCTCAAGTCCTCCTACACATATTTCTTTCAGAGCATAAGAACCATAGTAAGTTACAGTTTGTGATCAAACACTTGTAACTTGAAAAATTACTGTGAAACCCATGTATACTATGGAAAATATATTGAGAGGTTTAAATGTAATATGTAATTAAGAAAAATCTATGTATTCCTTTCTATAAGAGTGAAGTTAATCTTATATTTTTTTATCTAAATAGTGTCATTTCTAGAGCAGCGTGGCCAACTGACAATAAAGCCATATATGCAATTAAAAATCTTCTAGTAGCCACATTTAAAAAGAAACAGATGAAATTTTATTTAACCCAAAGTATCTACAATATTATTATTTTAACATGAGAATGTAAAAGAGTACTGATATATTTCACATTAGTTTTTAAAATCTGCTATTTTACACTGAAATCACATCTTAATTTGGACTAGTTTCACTTCAAGTGACACATTTGGCTCGTGGCTACCGTATTAGACAAAACAGTTCTAGAAGACAGTACTGTATTTTTTAATACTGAAATCACTTGCTAACAGAATAGGTTACCTTAAAAAGAGCATAGCATTAAGCAAGATTAACCTTATATTAAATAAAGGCATATCACAGGTTTAAATCATTCAAAAAATTTAAATTATGCAAACATTCCACACTGCTGAAAAGTTTAAATTCAAAATAAAAATTCCTGTAATTTAAAAACTGCACATTACTGATCATCTGAGGAAATGAGAGGGAGATGGGGACTCAACCACTGCTGGTAGGAGTGATTTTATTATAACCTCTTAAAAAGCAACAGGCTCTCCCTCTGACTTAATAACTCTACTTTTAAGACTTGATCCTATGGAAATAATCAACAATAAGGTCAAAGATTTATGTACAAACCTTTTCACCAAGATGCTCTTCTATGACGGTAAAATCTGGAAAAGCCACATTAGTGGGAAACAGCAGAGATAACTTGAAAATGGCATTCTACACAGTCATTAAAAAGCACGGTCTTCTCATTTTTTGTGTTTTTGTTTTGTTTTGTTTTGTTTTGAGACAAAGTCTCGCTCTGTCACCCAGACTGGAGTGCAGTGGTATGATCTAGGCTTACCGCAATCTTTACCTCCCAGGTTCAAGCAATTCTCCTGCCTCAGCCTCCCGAGTAGCTGAGAAGACAGGTGTCTGCCACCATGCCTGGCTAATTTTTGTATTTTTAGTAGAGACAGGGTTTCACCATGTTGGCCAGGCTGGTCTCAAACTCCTGACCTCAGGTGATCCTCCCACCTTGGCCTCCCAAAGTGCTGGGATTACAGGCGTTAGCCACCGTGCCCGGCCAAAAAGCATGTTTTAAGGAAAATTTAGTAACAAGGAGAAATGCTCACAATTTAATAAGTAAAAAATCAATGTAATATGATTCATATGCATGTGTATGACACACTCACATATCCACAGTAAAAATAAAACAGGAAGAAAACCAAAATATTAAGTTTTCTTTTTGTAGCATGATGACCAGTGATATTTTTCTTCTATTATCCCTCTTAACATGTATTTATTGAGTGTTACTTTGTGCCAGGCATTAAAACAGATGGGTTCCTGCCATCATGGACACACCCATTTTCTTTCTACTTTTTTTCCCACATTTTCCCAAATTTTCTATAATAAGCACATTATTTTTTCATAATTTTAATAACTGAAAAAACATAATATGAAGTAGATAAAGATCTGGGTAAATCAGTTGCAAGGGGACTTTTTTGGGTGAACTGGGGAATAATCTGAATATGGCCTTGACTATTAGTTTAGATGACTAAACCAACTGACTTAAAACAAAAAGGTCTACAAAACACTATGTACAACAAGTCTTCATTTTGGTAAAAAGTACACATATATAAATACATTAAAATGTGTAGGAAACTATGCATTATTATATACACTGCAACAGTGAGGGATTTTTTGTTTGTTGTTTTTGTTTGTTTTGAGATGGAGTCTCACTCTGTTGCCCAGGCTGGGGTCCAATGGCATGATCTTGGCTCACCGCAACCTCCACCTCTCAGGTAGAAGTGATTCTCCTGTCTCAGCCTCCTGAGTAGCTGGGATTACAGGTGCCCGCCACCATGCCCGGCTAATTTTTCTCTATTTTTAGTAGAGACCAGGTTTCACCATGTTGGCCAGGATGGTCTCCAACTCCAAACCTCAAGTGATATGCCCACCTTGGCCTCCCAACGTGCTGGGATTACAGGCATGAGCCACCGGACGTGCTTGAGGGATTTTTTTAAAAGTATCTTTTTCCAGCCTGGGCAACATAGCAAGGCCCTGTCTCTACAAATAATAAAAATGATTAGCCAGGCATGGTGGTGTGTGCCCATGGTCCCAGCTACTTAGGAGGCTGAGGCAGGAGGACAGCCTGAGCCCAGGAAGTCTGGTCTGCAGTGAGCCATGATCACTTCACTGTACTTCAGCCTAGGTGACACAGTGAGACTCTGTCTCAAAAAAAAAAAAAAGTGATTTTTTTGCTTGTCTATTTTCTATGATGCTCCTGTACGCTTCTGCAATAAGACTACTTAAAAAAATTTAAATATGTATATGCCCACTATTTACTGAGCATCTATTACATACAAAACAGTGGTAGAACTGAGTAAAAGGAGTCTCAACCTTAAAGAAACTTACAACTAATTAAGGAGAATAACACAAGAGAACAGCAAAAATAATGCATATGTTTTTTGCAGAATATAAACATCACTGCAGTAAAATGTGGCTACCAAGATTCTAAGAAAAATATCACACTTGATTGGGAAGAGAAGGAAGGGTAAAAGAAAACAAAACAAAACAAAAAAACACAAAAAACAAACTTCATAAGGAGAAAATTTGAAATAGGAAGGATTTAATTGACAGAGGAAATGGTAGTCACTAAAGATAAAGCATGGGGCCCCTGTCAAGGAACAGTAAGACACATAATAAAATATGGTTAGAACACAGGATCTATGAAGGGCACAAGGAGTAAGCTAGAAACATAGGTGGCGAGGGCCTTGAATTTTCAGAAGGGAGTGCCTCTGTAAGCTGAGTTTAAAAATGAGGGAATTATTGCAGGTTCCAATTCAAGAAACTGTCCTACCACTTCCCATCTCTACTGCTACCATCTTGGTTCATGCCACTACCATCTCTTCTTAACTATATCAACACAATTATCTCCTGACTCTGCTTCTATTCTTACATTCCACTCCTATAGTCTATTTTCTATATAGCAGCTAGACAGATCCTTTTACAACATAAATTATCTTACACCTTTACTCAAAAATCCTGCAATGACTTACTATCCCCCATAGTAAAAAGCCTAAGTCATTAGAATTTCTGTAAGGACCCTAAAACACTGCCCCTCTTACCCTCTAACTCTGATCATAATTCGTACTACTCTTCTACTTGTTCACCCTATTCTATTCACCCTGTACTTCTCTGCCACAATTCCTTGACTATTCCAGGCATACTTCCGTCTCTACCACTCTTCTTATTTGCTTCCCCTTCTTCAGGTTTAAGCCTTCTCTGACTCCACCCTATATAAAACAGCAAGCCCCACCAACCTCCCTTACTACTGGTTCAAAGCAAAAAACTCACCACTCCCTATCCCCCAAAACTGATTCCATTTTTCTGATGATACTTAACATCATCTGCCATTTTATTGCTATTTGCTTATTTGTCCCAAATACGTACACAAACGTGTGAGTACATACATATATACACAAAGAAACTGAAGCTGTAGGCAGGCAGATTTTTTTTCTTGTTTGTCCATTTCAGTATCCCCAGCAGCTACAACAGGGCCTGACAAATAGCAGGTGCTCAATAGACACTTGTTTTATGAATGAAAGGAAGAAGATAACATGCATGGTGTCAGCAGATATTTAATCGAAATGGTTTATGGCATACTGTAAATATTTACATAAATAGAACCTACAGTAAATTACCATGTACTGTGTAATTTTCCTACGGGAATTATTCACTAATACAGTGCCTGTAAATTAACCTTTAATTAATTAGCAATCTATCTTTGCAAGGCTTATCTTGAAGTTAGCTATTTGGAACAAGGGTGACAGTGACTGACAACCACAGGATGGAGTCTTAAATCATTATTTCCCTCCTCTTTTCAATTCTCCCAAATCAATAAGCAGTGATTTCCCCACCTTCTTTCTTCCTCCTCACTTAGTTCTGACCTTTCTCTTTTTCTTGGGAATAGTTCTAATCCACAGACCTATGAGCCCCTATGCTAGGAGGGTAAGGCCAGAAATAGAAACTAGGAGTGTGATAAAGGACTGTTAAATGGTTGCCAGCAATAGAGAAGAGCCCAGGCAAGGTAAGTTAACGCTGAGGAATCTGGAGAGGCCAACAATCCTTAATTAAAAAAAATTTTTTTTTTTTAAACTTAGAAGCTCCTTGTATTTTAAAAGAAAGTCAACAAAAAATAATACTAACTCCTTCCGGGTCCTCTTTCAGCATATACAATGCAGAAAGAAGAGTGATACTTGATACATGTTTTAAAGTTAAATACCTAAACTTTTAATGTCTTTTTTTTTTTTTTTTTGAGATGGTGTTTTGGTCTTGTTGTTGCCCAGGCTGGAGTGCACTGGCGTGATCTCAGCTCACCGCAACCTCTGCCTCCCGGGTTCAAGCATTTCTCCTGCCTCGGTCTCCTGAATAGTTGGGATTACAGGCATATGCCACCACACCCAGCTAATTTTGTATTTTTAGTAGAGAAGGGTTTTCTCCATGCTGGTCAGGCTGGTCTTGAACTCCCGACCTCAGGTGATCTGCCCACCTCAGCCTCCCAAAGTGCTGGGATTACAGGTGTGAGCCACCGCGCCCAGCCTTTAAACTTTTAATTTCATTGTGAAGAATTTCATGCATATACAAACCTTAGGGGCAAAAAGGCTGTAAGGAATGATCAAGTAACCATCACCCAGGTGTGTTAAATCTTAATCTCTTACGAAGCCAACTTCAGATTTTTTTAAGGATGTAAAGATATGTTTGTAAACTCATGGGCCCCTCCTAGATCCTCATGCCTCTCAAGTTCTCCAGAGGTCACCTTTATTCTGCTTGGTGTTTATCATTCCCATGCACGTTGTTATACTTTTGCTACACACTGCACAAATCACAGACAATATAGTTTTGCATGAGACTATATAAATGGTCTATCAAATGGCTGTGTCACTTACCAGCTGTTTGACCTAAGGCAAGTTACTTAACAGCTCTGTGCCTCAGTTTCCTCTCTGAAAAATGAGGGATAATAGTACTTACTACCTTACAGGTTGTGTGGATTAAGTGAGTTAGTACACTGTATATAAAGCATTTAGAAAAGTATCTTGCTCACAGGAAGCAATATGTATGAGCAACATATATATTGCTCATATATGTTAGTAATTATCATATAAAGCTGCAAAAGGACTTGACTATATCTGATATATACACAAACTGATAGAGAAAATGATTACCAAAATGAGATATGTAAAATCCATATAATGCCAGATTTTCAAAATAGTGTGAAAACTAAAAATACTTATAAAGTTCCGGCCAGAAAGGTTCACTATTCTACTTAAAGAGGAATTGAAAGTGCTAAGAATAAGGGAAAAACCTTTATTTTTTAACCTACAAAGTGTAGGTAACATTAAATTAGAATATAAACATTTTATTTAAATAATTTATGATGATTTAAAAATACCTAAATACTTAGCGGCCTCCTTTTATGAGATTTGGGGGAAGGATTGGGAGAGAAGGGGCAATCCCTTAATGAGATGCTATTCAAAGACTTTGCCTGCTAAGGAAAGCACTTTAGATTTCACACAAAATAAAACATTATTTGGTACTCAAATTTCATTACATTTCTGAATTAGTTTTTCAAAAACTGTAAGCAGAACAAATGAAAATGTAAAATGATGTTTTATAATGGGATTCACCCAGATTATACAATTTTCATAAAGAAAACTGGATTCTGCAAGACGTATCAATGCTATTATCCTCGTTGTGATATAGGATTATTTTTTTAGTCTCTAGGTCAAAAGATCAGCAAACATTAAAACTTAAGTGCCCTACATATTATGTGAAATGTAGTGGTTTTTTTCCAGAGGTTTTTGAAGATTTAGAAATATGTATGTACTTTGAAGATCAACTAATATATCTAATTTGATATACGGAGGAACAACTAGATCTAATGAATATCTGCTAGGTGCCATTTGCTGGGCTACATATTTTACACAAGATCTGTCTTTTAATCCATCTGAAATATCTTTATGAACAAAATTTAGGAGACTACTACAGATACTTTGTTTAAACAAATACACCTCTGCAAAGTGTTAAAAATGACTACTAAAAAAGCCAACATTTAAACTGGCAAAGCATATAAAATGTACGTGACTGTGCTAATTATATTAACATAATAATGTTGAAACATTTGTTGTCCCTAGAGTTTAGCATACATTTTAATGTCTAAGAGGTTAACTGAAAGCAACAATTAAGTGTAACATCAAAGATAAACTCTGTGTCTCCCCTCCACCAAAGAAAATCCTCGGAATACAAGGTGGAAGGAAGACTTACACCGTAGGAAAAGTTGAAAACCAAAGTTCTACTTTACTTATCCTAAAGTGAGAACTTTGAAACGGAACCATTACTTCTGTTTCATCCCCCCGCCCAATAAAAAAATTTACATGTATGAGTCAGTTCTTCCCTCGGCCCCAACAGAAAAGACTCAGTATAACCAAGCTATAACTTGCACAAAGCAACAAGGAAAAAAACCCTTGCTATCCCCACTACTTTCTTAATAGAGCAAGGACCCTACCACCGCTCACCCCATACTCTGCCTCTGCCCCAAGCAAGACGCAGCACCTGCCAAACCAGGCGCTTAAAGAATAATGGCTCAACTTTTCAAACGCAATCTGGGGAGAAGACGCAGATAATTTCTTGAAGAGTGCAAGAAGACAGCAGAAAAGGTACTCTCAGGAAGGGATGAGTGAGCTTTGGGGCTGTTCCCTCTGCCTGTTGGAGAATTCCAAATTCGCTTGCTTCAGAGACCCTTGGAAGCAGCACTCAGGTCGCGGCCAGCCTCGGGCCTCGGTGAAGGAGGCAGTGTTTACACCTGTCACGAGGGAGGGGGAGGGAGAGCAAGGAAGCCCGAGCAAAGCCCCAAACTTCTGAACAGCTCCCGGGAGAACGCAGCCAGAGCGGAGCTTTGGGCAGGTGGAAGCAAACCGGCAGGGAGAGCCGGCGGTGGCCGGGGAGGGAAGGACTCCCACTTCCCCGGCCGGTGCTCGGGATGGCGAGGAGGGGGCCGTGCGCTTCGGGCGCCACCAGCGGCGTTCCCGTACTCGCCGCAGAAGAGAGCAGAGCCCAAGCCGGGAGCCCGCAGGCCCGCAGAGCCGGCTCCGTCCTCGCAGCTCCCGGTTCCGCGGCGGGCAGATGCTCCCGGCCCGGGTGAGGGTCCGGCTGCTGGGCCGGGCCCGGTCCCCACACCCTCTTTCCCCGGCGCAGCTAGGGTAGCGGAGCGGCGGCGCTTACCTGGCTCCTTCGGGGCGGCCGCGATGGGCATGGCTCAGGGGCCCGGGGAGGAACTGGCTCCCCGGGGAAGGACCGTCTATTCCGACGCGGAACTGGTGAAAGCGGAAGGCCGGCTGCTCACAGCCCTGTCAGCGCAGCAGCCCCATGGACGCCCACCCGGAGTTTCACCGCTGCCGCGGGACCCCCATCCCACTACCCTCCGCCCTCTTTCGCCGCCGCCGCCTCCACCTCCTCCGCGGAGACCCCCCGCCCACTCCACACACTCTCCCATCATGCAGCGGGGGAACCGCTGCCGCCGACACGTCACTTCCGGGCGCAGGTGGCTAGGTCGGGACCGGGCGCTGGTGGGTGCTGTGGGGTGGGGGAGGACACTCCAGGGGAATTGGTGTCACAGAACGCTTACCCCTGCGCAGGCGCTGTCGTACAGAACGCCGGCCGCCATTTTGGGTGCGGGCAAGCTGCCCTTTCCTTTTACTTCTTTGCGAGTCATAGAGCTGTAGGGGGATAGACGTCTTCCCGCACTCAGGCGCCTGTTGAGGCTGCGCTCCCGGCGAGGGACAGGTGCTCCTCTCAGCTGGTTAACGTTCATCTCAGGACCGGGTTAAGTCTCTTGCTCTCCAAATAAAATTGTAAAAGTTTGGAAATATAGAGCCTGTTTTACGAAAAACCTGCTAGAGAGCATTCGTCAGCTTGCCCTTTTCGCCCCGAAAAACGACTTTTTCACTCACAGCCTGTCTCTTCCTCTTTTTAAATTTATGCCCACAGAGGAAGAAGCTGGGTATTTAACAAATAACAAGAGATTGCGATAAATAGAATTTAAGGTGGGAACGCAGCCGCCAAACTGACAAATCGTCTTCGAGACCAAGAAAAAAATAGTAGTCCGGAATTTGGCTAACGGATGGAGACGGTGGTCGTTTTTCATAGATCCTTCCGGAGAATATCCAGTGAAGCTAAAGAGATCACCATAAACTTCTGCATTCAAACGCATTTCTGGAACAGAGGTCGTAACAGATTTTGTTTCCATCATGAGTCCTGAGCAGTTGATTATTTGCGTTTTTATTACCTTTCCTCCTTTACCATGAATATCTGTTAGAACACCGGCCAGTGTAACCATCAGACTACAGGCTACAGGATTATTATTACTGTCTCGGATGATGAGCCCGGGGTCCTACAAATCATGAGCCCCGCCCGTTCCTCATTCTGCCCATGTTTGCCAAACGTCTGCATCGTAATTTGAATAATTTAAAATAGTTCCGAAACATCAAAGCTCAGCAGTTACGCAAAGAAACAAGAGTGGAAAACACCCCCTCAGGCACAAAGAAGTGTCCACCCCTTTGGGTGGAGGAATTATACAAATCAGGAGAAAGATAAGGACAATAGCAGTTCATCACGATTTATCCCGCCTCTGCAATCTTCTAGACAAATTAACTCGGAGCGCTCCAATAGACCCGCATTTGTCTCTTTACTACTCAATCGCTGTAAGGTGTACGGAGACTGCATCCCTTTAAGTGGGAGTATCAATTGCTTTGTGGTGATGCTGGATTTTGTGTTATTGCTCAGTCACTAAAGTAAGAAAAATCTATATGGCTTGTCAAATTTATGCCTATTGTATTTCGCCCCCTGCTGGTTTAGCTTTTGTGCAAGCTTGAATTTGTGGGTGGAAACTGGAAATTGATTTTAAACGAACACATGCTTTTCATTTTATAGCTCTACTAAACAGAAATATCAAAATAAGAACATATGACTAGACCTTAAAGCAGACCCTACACTAAGAACATGTTTAAATGAATTTAAACTGCACTCCAGCCTGGGCGACAGAGTGAAACCCTGTCTCAAAAAATAATTAAATTGCACACCCCCCATCAGCTTACAATTTTGTAATAGGGAAACTGAGTACCTATTTGGCCAACTAACTTGTAACTGGTAAACTTACATGCAATTCTGAAGACAGTGCTGTAATACTTACGAAATTTTATTACAAAAGGAAAGTATTTGAGTATTTTTAAGATGATAAATCTGGGAAATATAAAGTCCATTTCATTTGGAGTCAATGATAGTATTGTTTTTACTTACCTTTTAAAAATTATGGCCATAACTGCATTATCTAAGATTTGGCATCAAGAAAAGAAGAAGAAGAAAAAATTGCCAGTTAACATTTGTTGTATTTACTTCTAGTTTTTTTCCTGTGCATACTTTTTACAAACTTGTAATCATAATTTAAGTAGATTTTGTGTCCCTTTTTTCACCTAATGTTGTGTTGTAGCATTTCCTCCCATCGTTTAATATAAAACTTTAATTTTAATTGGCTGCTTAGTAGTCAATGGAATGGCCACTATATGGATATTTTGCACTATTATAAAATAATACTTAGATGAACATTTTGTGTGTGTGGCTTTGTTCAATTTTAGGATTTTTTTTTCTCACTATAAAAGTTAATAAGCCAAAAGGCTATGAATGTTTTGTTGGTAATTTATCATCTCATATTATTTTCCAAGAGACTGCTAATTTAGAATGCCACCAGCAATATAGGAGTGTACTAATTTTACCACCTCCTTACCAACCAGCAGTGAATAATAATTAAGAGGGGAAAAAAGATTGACTAGACTAAAAAGTGAAAACAATTTAATTCATTTTATATTGTATAAGAAATTAACAGACAAGAACAAAACCTCAGCAATGTGGTGGTGTTCTGGAAAGGCAATATGTGTAGAACCTGGGTCTATGACCAGGTTCTGTTGTCACTATGATTTTGTGTAAGTTATTTAACCTCTCTTGAGCTCAGTCTCCTTATATAACAAATGAGAGAATACAGTCAGATCACAGGTTCTCAACCCTTTTAGGACAAATAATGTTTTGGCACATGTATCTCTTTAAGAATATGGTAAAATCTTTGGCTCTTTCTGTAGAAAAACGCTTATATCCATGGACACTCAAATTTCTCATCCTAAAGCTCATTCACGGAAGAGGGTCTTTGAACCACAGCTTAAGAAATATGCACCAGATAATCCCCAAGGTCCTTTCTGTATCTAAACATTTACCTAAGATTTTATTTATTTATTTATTTATTTTTATTTTTATTTTTTTGAGACAGGTTCTCCTTCCATTGCGCAGGCTGGAGTGCAGTGGTGCCATCACAGCTCACTGAAGACTCAACCTCCTGGGCTCAAGGGATCCTCCTACCTCAGCTTCCCAAGTAGCTGGGTCTACAGGTGCATGTCATCATGCTCAGCTAAGTTTTTTATTTTTTGTAGAGATGGGGTCTCACTATGTTGCCCAGGTTGGTCTCAAACTCTTGGGCTCAAGCAATTCACCCACCCTGGCTTCCCAAAACGCTGGGATTACAGGTATTATCTCACCACTACCTCTTGAAATATGTCCTTCATACAGTTTTATAAAAATAGGGTATTAGGCTGGGCATGGTGGGTGATGCCTGTAATCCCAGCACTTTGGGAGGTCGAGGTGGGCAGATCACTTGAGCCCAGGAGTTCAGGACCAGCCTGGGTAACATGGTGAAACTCCATATTTACAAAAAATTAGCCAGGTGAGGTGGCATGCTCCTGTAGTCCCAGCTACTCGGGAGGCTGAGATGGGAGGATCACCTGAGCCCATGAAGTCAAGGAGTTGTGATTGCACCACTGCACTCGAGCCTGGCTGACAGAGCAAGACCCTTTCTCAATAATAATAATGATTATAATGAGCAACTTTCCCAAAGTGTGATAAGCAATAGAGATTTTGCTTCTTAATCATTCCCACTGATCTTTCTTGGTTTTGCTTATCAAATTTATTGCATAAATAATAAAAATTACAATTTGGTGTTATAGTACTTTCTGGAATACTGGATATCTAGAACTTTCTGGACATATTCAATATATCAGGGAAAATATTGAATATTTCAATATTTAATATGTCTTAACCTATTAAGACTGTATTAATTTTATCTGTAAAATTGTAGAGGTAGGGAAGAAACTGCTATTTGACTACATTATTTCTAAAGGTGCTGAAACTTTTTCAGCAAAATTTTTAAAGGCTCAAATTGTGTATATAAAGTTCTATCAAATTTTATAGAACTTTCCAAGGAAAAAATTTTGAAGGATGGGCTTCTGGTAGTGGTAATTGACATTAATACATAACATTTAAATCAAAGACCCCAAAGTCATTTCCTAGATTTATTTAGACATATTCTTCTGCCACATGAGAACACAGTGTTCCACCCCTTTTGGAGGATTCGGCAACAAGGTGCCATCTTGGAAGCAGAGAACAGCACACACCGAACAACCAAATCTCTTGGCACCTTGATCTTGCACTTCACAGCCCCCAGAACTGAACCTGTACCCACTCATGGGCTTACCACATATGGAGCAATATAGATGGAGTGTTCTCCTGAAGGGAGCTGCAGCCCAACCTTCTTCTTTATTCTAGTCTTCAAGCCTCTCTCTTGGCTCTGAGCAAAGCTTTGAAGGGTTCATTATGTGCTATACTGATTGCAGAAATGGTTCCACTATCAACCTGCTATGTTGTGAAATTCAGCCTGATCACCTGGAGAAAACATGACCTTTCTGAGCAACTTGTCTCTCTGGAGAAAAGTCTCCTTTATTTTGAAGGAGATTGGCCTCAGGGCACTGTGGAACAGTCAAGTGATAACTCTGTTTCTACTTCTGTCCCTTATTTCAAGGTGAAGAGAAGTGGAAACCTTGCTGTGAGTCATGACAAAAATATATAAAGTAAAACATTAAAATTAATTTCACCTGTTTCTTTTTACTTTTTAAAACTGTAGCTACTAGAAAATTTTAAATCGCAATGTGGCTCACATTATATTTCTATTGTACAATGCTGAACCTTTGTTTAAAACCTACATCTGTCTTTAAATTTGTAGTGTAAATGTGTAGTCATAGGATCCAGGGAAATACAATAGAGGTAGTTTTCATGCAATTTTAACAGTTGCATGAAAGCAGAGATTTCTGTCTGCTTTATTCATTTCTATATTCCCAACTTCAAGAACATGGCCAGGTACATGGTTGATGGCAATACATATTTATTCAATAAATGACATTCCCTTGAAGGAGTGGCATGGGTAGTACTAGAAAAAAAAAAATTTTTTTTTTTTTTTAGATGGAGTCTTGCTCTTATTGCCCAGGCTGGAGTGCAGTGGTGCAATCTTGGCTCACCTCACCCTCCACTTCCTGGGTTCAAGCTATTCTCCTGCCTCAGTGTCCCTAGTAGCTGGAATTACGGGTGTGTACCACCACGGCCAGCTAATTTTTGTATTTTTAGTACAGACGA
This sequence comes from Mandrillus leucophaeus, assembly GCF_000951045.1. NCBI lineage: Eukaryota > Metazoa > Chordata > Mammalia > Primates > Cercopithecidae > Mandrillus > Mandrillus leucophaeus. The sequence goes on along the minus strand of NW_012102976.1, from coordinate 441,285 downwards.
GGTTTCACCATGTTGGCCAGTCTGGTCTTGACCTCCGGACCTCAGGTGATCTGCTTGCCTCGGTCTCTCAAAGTGCTAGGATTACAGGCATGAGCCGCCACTCACAGCTGAAAAATTTAATGTATTTTTAATAGCTTTCTTGAGGCTTTGCTATTTATCATGTCTTTCAATGGTTTTATAATTATAGAGGTGTAATATCAATTTATGATCCTATTCTTGATTTTTATTTTTGTAATTTTTCTTTTTAAATTAACAACTTACTGAACACCTTTATGCACTCAGCTTCCTCTATTTCTGTGCTGAGGGACTGTAGAGAAACAGGCCTTGGTTCCTGCCCAGAAATAGGAGTTAACAGTCTAGTTGGGGAGACAAGACCAATATACCTGAAACAATTGTCACCTTGAAACTTCTGATTCTATCAAATGGAGAATAATTAAGTGCTGAAGCTGCATAGGATTGACAATAAAAGTATCAAGTTCAAAGAGGAGGAAGATCTGCTGGAATAGTTTGAGAAATGCTTCCTTTCAGATATGTATTTGCCCCAGTGTATACAATTGGTTCTGCTGAGGAGTACTTCTCCAGGCTCCTTGAGGCCCCATGCATTAGGCCCTCCCCTTCCCAAGAACAAGCCCTTCCTCTTTGCAGGGGTCCCAGAGGGAGCTTCTCTCAGCTCTATGCTGTTCCAGTGAAGTATGGTTTGTCCAGGCACTGTTCTCATGTTGCAAGTCTTGAATGATCTCAGATGCCTTTGGAACCTAAGATCTTGTATATAAAGAATTTAGGGATAATCCCCTCATTGTTATTTCTCAGGAGCCCACGACTTTCACTTCAAAGTCTTTAACATGTTCCATGTCCCGCTAGCTCCAAAGCTACTCTCCTGGCTATCTCCTCTTCGAGTCTTCATTCAGGTGGCCCCAAGAAGAGCGCCAGTGGAACTTCCCATTGCCCCTTGGGAACTCTAACCAGATCAATGCTGTGAACCCAGAAGCTGCTCCTGGCCCTGAGATGATGCTCCTTCAAGACTGTCCCAAGCCTGGGCAACATAGGGAGACCCCATCTCTACAAATAATTTTTAAAATTAGCGAGGTGTTTTGGCACGCACCTGTGGTCCCAGCTACTTGGGAGGCTGAAGTAGGAGGATCACTTGAGCCTGGGAGGTTGAGGCTGCAGTGAGAAGTGACTGAGCCACTTCACTCTAGCCTGGGGGACACAGTGAGACCCTGTCTCAAAAAAAGACTGTCCCCCACACTTCTCTGTTGCAGCCAGGCGTGGGATGCTGACATTGTGCTGTCAGAAAGAGGCAGCTTGGTATATGAACAGGATCAGCTTCAAAGTGGCATCGGCCCAGGTATGAATGTTAGCAACATCATGGAACTTTGCAGATAACTTTCCTCAGCTGCAAAAATCAAGAAAATGTTCCTGCCCCACAGAGTTGCTATCCACCTGAAATGAACTAATGTATGTAAAAGATTCCTATATTGAGCCCAGTATTAGTCTCTTAATGGAAAACGATACTGTCACCAAATTGACCTTTCCCCCAGACCAAAGATTCTCAAATGGGACAATGCTGACGCAAGCCCCTCCCCACCAACCTGGTGACATTTACCTATGTCTGGAGACACCATTAGTTGTCACAATTGGGGTGGGACTACAACTGGCATCTAGTAGGTAGAGGCTAGAAATACCTCTAAACATCCTACAATACAGAGGAAAATCCCCCAAAATGCAGAATTATCCAGCCCAAAATATCAGTTGTGCCAAGTTTGAGAACAAACTTGTTTCAGAACACCCTAAAGCTGCCAGTTGCCACTGATACTGCCTCAGAGAATTCTGTCTACTGGGGCTGCTAATTCGGAGTTCCTCAAGTGTCTGCCGCTGCTCCCCTGAACACACTGCCACACTGGCTTTCCAGAGATTGTCAATGCAGAACTCGCTGATGACATTTTGGACCTCTGGTGTGCTAGAGCTGACAAAGATGATAATTCTGGTGCTCTAGTCTGTGCCCGTATTGAGTGCACCAGACTCTAAGTTCTTATAGCTCTGTAGGGCCCATGAAATAAGTGTTGCTGTATTGTATTGTTTTTCTTATTAGGAAATCAGAGCAGTCCTCACCTGGAGCTGGGCAGGAGAGACCTGTGCAGAGGCTGTGCTGGGAGCTTGCCCTGGGGTAGAGGAGGGTCTTGTGGGTGGGCCTTTGCTTCCCTTCATTAATACCATCAAGAGGAGCATCTGTCCTCTCAGGGGAGGGATTCAGCCCAAAGCCAAGGGCTCAGAGGCAGACAACATCCTAGGGGGCTGGTTAACACATCTCTCTACTACACCTTTGGTTCCACTGTGACCCTGTCTTAGACTATTTTGCCTCATCCAGCCTGGGAGGTATTATTTTTGCTTCCTGCCTCCCTCCCCCACCCCCACCAAAAGACAAAGAAAATCGAATACAGTGGCCTCCTGATGTGATGCAATGTAAAGTACACAGATACAGAACTACACAGTATTCTTGCCAAACATATTTATCCTGGAATCTAAATAAGCCTTTAAATTCAGCTTCCAGTTTACAGGAAATACTGGAGAAACCAGTTAAATGACTCTATAAGGAAACAAGCATGCACATCTAGTATACGGATTATTTTACAAACAGATAACTTGGTATCTTCAAAAGTAATATTCTAGATTAAAAGAGACTTTAGAGGATTAATGACCACGTGAAATGCATGGTTCTTAATTGAATTCTTATTTGAATAAACCATTTCTAAAAGACATTTTGGAGATAGCTGAGGAAGTCTGAATATGGCCTGGCATTAAATATTCAGGGAATTATTGTCAATTTTTTAAAGATAGAATAATGAAATTACAGAGATATAAGAGAATGTCTTTACTTTTTGCAGATGGCCAAAATGTCATGATGTCTGTAACTGAATAGAAAAGTGCATAAAGCACATGCAAAACTTACCTGTACCTGATATTAGGCTGCAAGCTCCTGGAGGACGGGGAATACCTTTTTCATCTTTTGCCCCAATAGCTCCTGGGATAAGTCTTGACCTACTCGTTAATGCTTGTTAAATGGTTAAATAATAAGCAAATAGCCAAAATAAAATAAATGCCCCCTTTGAAACCCTGTTTCAGGACACCCTAAAGCTGCCAGCTGCCACTGATATTGCCTCAGGTAATTCTGTCTACTGGGGTTGCTAATTCTGGGTCCCTCCAGGGTCTGCTGCTGCTCTCCAAGACTTAAAATCACTTGGGGAGCCACACTGTCACACTAGCTTTCCAGAGATTGTCAATGCTGAACTCCCTGCTGACATTTTGGACCTCTGGTGTACTGGAGCTGACAGAGGCAATAATTCTGGTGGTCTGGCCTCTGAGCCCATATTAAATATTCAGGGAATTATTGTCAAATTTTTAAGATAGAATAATGAAATTATGGATATGTAAGAGAATGCCCTTACTTTTTATAGATGTCATGATGTCTGTAACTTATTTTAAGATAGTTCAGGAAAAATACTCCATATACATAAAGTAAGCATGGCAAAATGCCAGCAATTATTAAATCAAATCTGGGTCATGAAAATATTGGTATTTATTGTACCATTCTTTCTACTTTTTTCCACTTTGAATATATTCATAATGAAAAAGAAAAGAAAATTTAAAAATACCTTAGTATGCAGATGAGATCTGGATTTATTTATTTCCAAATTACTGCATTCCCTAGGCTATCATTGTCAAATACACATTTCTGATCCTGGAACAGATCTTGTTAACAATGATCTTGAAAAGGATTTTAAAGATGTAGAAAGGAGAAAACAAGCAAGTACTGCAACTTCTGAATCAATTGTAATTAGTTTAAACCCTCTAATGTGCACAAATACAGTAGAATTACAACTCTGCTCAACAAGGAGCAGTTCTAATGCAGTGTTAGCAAGAAAACAGCAGGAATTATATCATCACGAGTAGTGCACTATTTAAGTGGCAGTATCAGCTGAAGTCCTCTCTATGACTTTCCAATACTGTTCCCTCTGCTTTGAATGCTCTTCTTCCAACAGTGGACAGCTGTCTTTTTGTTGTTGTCATTAATGGCTCAGCATCTAAACTCGTTTCTTGTATTTCAGTAAATCTCCAACTTACGAGTCTAGGTAGGGGGAAAGCCTTCATCTGAGTAAAAAAGCTGAAAATGCCAGTGTAGGGAATTAAAGATAGCTGGGTTTTTTTGTTTTTGTTTTTTTGTTTGTTTGTTTGTTTGTTTTTTGCCATTCCTTGCATCGTGAAGTGGAGCTTGTTTTTCTTCTTGAGTGTGTGCTAGCCTGCGACTTGGTTTGACTCCTAGAATGGGTAGAAGTGATGCTCTGTAACTTCCCAGGCTGAGCATTAAGAGATCTGAAGCTTCTGATCTTGTTGCTTGGTATGCTTCCTCTTGGAAGGGAGATATTTTGTAAAATGTACAACTATCTTCGGGGGACCATGCTGTGGAAGCCCCACGGAGGAGAACCAACCTGCTCTGACTGAGCTCGCAGACAACAGCCAGCTATAGGAGCGAACTGTCTTGAGCATCCCAGGCAGAGAAGCCTTCAGATGATTGTTGGCCCAGCAGATAACACTTGGAGCAGAAGAACTGTCCAGTTGAGCCAAGTCAACCTACAGAATATTGGGGTATAATTATGGTTATTGATGTTTTAAACCACTAGGGTGGTTTGTTGTGCAGTAATTGATACCGAAAACAGGGATACCTATTTTCCCAGCTTCCTTTGCAGCTGGGTGCAGGCCTGTGACCTAGGCTGGGCTGATCAGATGTCTCTGTCCCAGACTTTGTTTTGGGAGCTAGTGGCACTTGGAAGCAAGAACTATAGAGAATTTTTCTCAGATGGTGATGTTAGCAGCTGCCGCAAGACTACCTTCTGGGACATCAGGTGCTGGTTGCTGCTTAATGTCTAGGGGCAGTGGTACTGGCAATGTCAGCTTCAGCTGTATTCTCACTAGACCAGAACTCTGGCATGATTTTTAGAGATATTGCTGGCTGTGTGGACTCTGAGTCCAGTTCTTGAGTAATCCAGGAAATTCTGTGAGCTACCTAACAACATTTTTAATAAGTTTCTTTTCTGCCTAATCAGCCAATGCTGATTTCTGTTGCTGGTGACTAAGAATTGTGATGGATACAGCTGCCTCCTGTTTTTTTTCCTTAAGATAAAATTCAAAGCCCAAGAGTTACTCCTCCTGGAATCCTTCACTGACATCTTATCTCCACTCTCCATCCCCAAATTTGTTGCTCCTCTTCTAGCCTCTGCAGTGCCTTGTGTGTGTCTATAATATTGTGTTTATCATATCCATTGGAATTTCTAATTTTGTAAACTGTCTACTCCACTAAACTGATGACTTTAAAGGAAGGTACTGTATTTTAATTTCTATTTCTAGTACCTAGGGTAGTGCTCATCTAACATTTATTAGGTGAATGCGTAATTGAATAAATGAAATTGATGGTGGAATTTAGTATGTTCCTAACAGCAACATAAATGTACATCATTTCAAAGTTTCTTTACAATTTAGATTCTTGTCATAATAGAACATTGATAAGGTTCTACTAACAACAAAAATAGAGCAAATTTCAGAATATTACATTTGTGAAATACCACTCTAAATTCTCTGGATATTACTGATATCCATAATCTTAATGAATTTCTTCTCAACTTAGTAATGGTTCCCCTTTAATGCACTGCCAGAACGTTTTTCATTGTAATTCCAATGATTACTATTACCCTTTTTGATGTAAAAATGTTGAAAGAGTGGGTTTTAAAAATCCATTTAAATGATATTCCCTAGAGTACTTTAACTATTTGGAAGGAAGAGTTGTGTAAGAAAAATCACTTTAGAGGTAAAGACATGATAGATGCACATCATCATGCTTTTAGCCCTATGATTTAGTGAAGTCATTTCATTTAGTGAAGTCATGCTCTCATTTGAGAAGAGCATGGAGTTAAAGGTGAATGAAAATATTTGTGTAATCAAAAATCCAGCTACTGAATCAGGCTCCATTCACTGCATCAGGTCTCCAGGCACAGGGTGTTGGCAGCTATGACATTTAGAGTTCCACAGGTCATGGTGACATGTACCAAAAGTTCAGAACTATTAAGACAAGGGGGCATTTATTTTCTTTTGGCTATTAACTTATTATTTAACCACTTAACAAACATTAATGAGTACTTCAAGGCTTGATCCCAGGTACTGTGGAGGCATAAAGATGAAAAAGATATTCTCTGTCCTCCATGAGTTTGCACCCTAGTATCAGATACAAGCAAAGATTTTGCATGTGCTTTGTGCACTTTTATGTATGTCTTATACTTCATTAAAACAATTATTGAAAAATAATCATCTCTACCTTGTGGATTATATGAGGTCTAGGTGAGATGATGTAAATAAGGTATTGAACACAAGACCTGGGACATAATAAATACTAGCAAATGTTAGCTTTTGCTGCTGTGGCGGTGGTAATTGCATGTACTGTATCCCTACTGGGTAAGAGGCCCATTCTCCTTTGGCTACATCAGCTGCATGGAGTTTGAGATAGATACGTCATGCCAAGAGATGATGGCACACCTCTGAATACTGTGTCCCTCTAGAACTCCTGAGCACAGGTTCAAGTGAATGAATCAGTGTTTCAGATGTAGCAAGGCCCTTCCTCCCTGCGGTTCACAAAGCAATTCCTAGAGTGGGATGACGCAGAGTTGAATCTTGGGTTGTACTTGGGTGCAAAAGGGAACCTGTTAAAATCCATATATTAAGGAACTGGGGTTGATGGTTCTTAAGCTTTTGTGACCATACCATAATACTTTTATCCTTCCATCAGCATTATACACATATGATGCTCAAATGTTTGTTGAATTGAGCACATATGTCTCAAAAACATCAGTAGTTTTAAGTCTGTGTTGCCTTCAAGTCTATGCGTACAACCTGAACAATTTCAGTGCTGATCTTACCAGCGCACCTGCTGAGAGAAGTTACCCATTTTTGTAACACTCAACCTAGAGAGGTGCTCCTGCAGCTCACTCTTGTCAGCTCCATCACAGATGAGCAATCTAGATTAGCCACACAGATTCCAAATCTTTCAGCCACATAGGGCAGCCCCTCTCTGGTGGGCTGTCTCAAGCCTCCCTGTGTTGAACTTGGTCGGTGGGTCACTTGCAGACATGCTGGCCACTTTGCCATCTGTTAGGCTCGCTCATTTTTGCCAAGGTACATCCTCCCCCAAATTCAACCTCAAAACAGCTTCCAGAGTGACCTATCTATATTACAAATCTAATTTTGCCATTTATTACCAAAAATACTTCACTAATTTTGCCCAGCCTGCCTATATGATAAAAACAGAACTCTTTCACTTAGTAAACAAGATCTTTCATAATTTGCTATCAGTTTCCTGTTGGGCTACTTTTTCATATGCACTCAATTACTCGAAGCTCCCTAAACATGTCTCAAGCATGCATGCATTTCCCACTTCATTCCCTCTGCCTAGAACACCCTTCTACCTAGTTGATGACTACAAGTCCTAGAAGACTTGCTCAGATGTCACCTTCTTTGGGAAGATGTTTTGACTTGCTGGCCTGAGAATGCCCTTTGTCTTTTTTTACTTTTGTTTTTTTGAGACGGAGTCTCGCTCTGTCGCCCAGGCTGGAGTGCAGTGGCATGATCTCTGCTCACTGCTAGCTCCGCCTCCTGGGTTCACGCCATCCTCCTGCCTCAGTGTCCTAAGTAGCTGGGACTACAGGTGCCCACTACCACACCCAGCTAATTTTTTGTATTTTTAGTAGAGATGGGGTTTCACCATGTTAGCCAGGATGGTCTCGATCTCCTGACCTTGTGATCTGAGAATGCCCCTTTTCTTACTCCAGAGCACACTGGAGCATGAAACACTCATCGTATGGCACTATATCGGTTAAGGTCCTTGAGAGTAAATAAAGATGGGATCCGGGAATATGAGATATTGATGTTAACATCATTAAAATTAAACACATATGTTGGTAAGGTCCTGGGAGCAATGAGTTTACAACAGTGCCGCTCAGACTTTAATGTCACTTGGGGATCTTGTTAAAATGCAGAGCCTGATTCAGTAGGTCTGGGGTGAGACCTAAGATTCTGCATTTCTAACAAGTACCTGAGTATTGGCAATGGTGCTGGTATGAGGGCACACCCTTAGGAGCAAGAGGTTACATCAAGTAAAGGGCACTCTCCTACGTGCTGAGAATTCTAAGAAGTCTAACACATAATCATTCCTGACAAGAAGCTCCTGGTCTAGCTGGGGAGCTAGGACACACACATAAAAAACACAAACAAGGGTCAGATAGTATCATAACATCCTACTTCTCTTTTTAAGGTGCAAGGATCATTACTGCTGACTTTGCCATCTCTTTCATCTTAGTATAAGGTGTTAACATAATCTAAGGAATCAAACCATACAAATCCAGAGACATTTAAGATTACATATATGGGCCAGGTGTGGTGGCTCATTCCTGTAATTCCAGCACTTTGGGAGGCTGAGGGGAGTGGATCACTCAAAGCCAGTAGTTCAAGACCAGCCTGGCCAATATGGTGAGACCCTATCTTTACAAAAATTAGCCAGGCATGGTGGCACACACTTGTAATCCCGCTACTCAGGAGGCTCAAGCAGGAGATCACTTGATTCTGGGAGCTGGAGGTTGCAGTGAGCCGAGATTGCACCACTGCACTCCAGCGTGGGTGACAGAGTGAGACCCTGTCTAAAAAAAACACAAACAAAAAACAGAAAAAACTACATATATGCATAGAACAATGGAGCATTCATTTAAATTTTTCAGAGTTCATTATGTGTTATAAGGAAGTTCTGAAAATATCTATGACAATAACCACCATAAACAATGTCAGCACCTGTGCACAAGGAGCAAATACAAGAATATTCATTATAGCTCTGTTTTTAACAGCAACATAGTGGAAATAATCCAGCTGTTCACCTGTAGGGAGATGGGTAAGTAAAATGTGGTAACTCACACTTAACATAAATGAAATAGATCTGCATGAATAGACATGGATAAGTTTCAAAAATGTTGATTGAAAAAGAATGCAAGTTCCTAAAAGATACACATAACATCAAAGTCTTCATTTAAATTTAAACATAAAACACTATGTATGCTATTTACAGCATAAAAGCATGCATGGGAAATATTACATACTAAACTTCAGGATAACAGAGATCTCTGACAAGGGACTTAAGGGTTGGGAGACTGGTGTTATCTCTGGGAAGACAGATAAAGGAAAGGGTTGAAGTTGATTAATGGATGAGAATCGGGCTCCATGCCTGCCATCCTGCTGAGTATGGGTGGAAAAGAGATCTGTTATCCTACCCAACTCTGTCCTCTAGGTTGGGTGTTTGCCAAAGATGGATAACCTCTATTTTCCCAGTGGGTGCTTTGTTTGGATCAGTGCTCCAGGTGACACAAGGCCCTTCCTCCCCTGTAGCTCCCAAAGGAGTTCCTGGAGTGGGCTGAGGCAAGGCTGAATTTTGGGTTGTACTAAGGTATAAAAGAGAACCGATGAAATCCATGTACTAAGGAACTTAGGGTGGCGGTTCTCAGCTCCTGGCTGGTGAGCCTTCTCCTTACTTTTTGTCAATGAGGTTCATATAAATAGCAAAAACATGTTTTAAAATTCTGAATCTGACATATTTTTATCCCCACAAAATCTATTTGTATTTTTTTAGTTTTATATTACATAATTAAAAATAGAAATTAAATTATAAAAATGCAAAGATCCAAGAAATATATTTTCTCAGATAATAGATTATAATATAAAACAATCCAAAAAAGGGAAAAATGTCTCCTACCCCAAATACACAATTCCACCTTCCCAGCCATTACCAATGTTATCATCTTGATAACATAAAAATTCCTGTGGTATATTTTTTTAAGGTATGAAATGGGGGTCTCTCTATGCTGTCCAGGCTAGAGTGCAGTGGCTAATCCCAGCTCACTGCAGCCTCAAACTCCTGGGATCAAGGGATACTCCTACTTAGCCTCCCTAGTAGCTGGGATTATAGGTGCATGCTACTGAGCCCAGCGATGTGTGTGTGTGTGCGCGTATGTATTTATAGACTTTTTTTGCTTATATAAACATATATAAACATTTTTAACATTAAAATTAAGTAATAATATGAATATTATTTCATGACTTGCTTTTTTTTGTATTGGGAAGATGTTAGGTATCTTTTTCCGTGTAAGTACTATAAATAAAAACTGATTCAAGCCTCTTTAGTGGCTGTATTGTATTTAATTGAATGGAAATGCCTAATTAATATAGCTAGTCTCTTATTGAGGCTTATTTATGTGTCAATTTTAGATATAATAAATAGCACTGCAACATTAATACCCATGCACGTTTGAGGATGTGTGCCACCACTACCTAAAATGGACATTGCAAGATCAAAGGATGTGAACATTTTGGATGATCTACACTTCAAGTTCTTAAAACTAGGTGGAGTAAATGGCCTTATGACTCTCAGACTATAAAGTCAGTATACTATGTATTAAAGCAGAAATTCATGAAGCCATCCTCAAAAGAGTTGGAATATATCTTAATATGATTAAAGACACAAACGTATCACACTGAGCGATATGTCACTTAGGAAAGGGTTCGTCAGCAATGGAAGCATGGAAAACAGAGTAAGAGAAGCAAACACAGCATGACCTTGTCCAAGGAAGAGAAAAATGTGGCTCTCAACCATGTGATTAAACTGGTCTTTATTATTATTATTATCATTAATTTTACAGCGGAGAAGGAAGCATCAAACTTTCATAGCTTGATGACACTTCAACTGACTCTTCCCACACACTAAGCTACCTTCTGAAGATTATTCCTCTTACTCTGTTTTTCATGCTTCCATGGCTGAGCAACCCTTTTCTGAGTGATATATCACTCAGTGTGGTATGTTTGTATATTTAATCATATTAAGACCTATTCTGACTCTTTTGAGGATGGCTTCATGTATTTTTGCTTTAACCCATAGTGTACTGATTTTATAGTCTGACACTCATAAGGCAATTTATTCCACCTAGTGTAAGTACAGTTCTATGGTATGGAACAGTTAGAAGTGAACCATGTAGGGCTCCATGTATACACAGGTATATGACTCCTAAATGTAATATTGAGTGGAAAAGTTCCCAGAGGGTACACACACTATGGTACTGTATATATAATGCCTGAAAACCTGCAATATCATTGCTCAGTCAGGGATATTTACATATTTTATAAAAGCATGAAGACATACCTGAAAATGATAAACATAAAATTCAGGATGATGGTTTTCACTGGCAGTAGATCAAAGAGGGGAGTGTAGTCACAGAAAGGTTACACAGGAGGCTTTATAAAGTTTTATACGTTTAGATTTGATGGTAGACACATGAATGTTCGTTGTATTACTCTCTGGGCTTTTTTGCTCTTTTGAATGTTTTCATAAAGAAAGAATAAACGATAAGGAAGTTTAGTCCGGCAGGGTCAGCTCAGGAGGACCGTGCAGCAGCTTTGCACCTGAAGATCCCGAGAGGCACCTGAGGAGGTTTAGCGGCGGTGTGGAGACTGTCATGGAGGCGGGGTGACGAGTCAGATGGATGCTGCACGACTCAAGTGGGAGACAACAGTGAGTGGGCTACACTCGGAATACAGAAGAAAGGACAGAGTGAAACCGTCAGCTCATGTTGCCTCAGTGCTTCCTCCTTTCTTTCTCAGGCTCCTTTGCCAAGTGGCTTCTGGAGAGCTCTGTTAATGGGAGGCACTGTGAGAGGAAGGAGCGGGGAACGAAAAAGCCTGGGCATTTCTTCCTCTCCCCATTTATCTGCTTCAAGTGGCCTCTCCAACAGGGACTGTGCCTCCTTCACATCCACCTCCCGTGAGACAGCTCCTCTGCCGGTGCGGCCAGTTCTTACCAGGCAGCCCTGGCTTCTGGGCACGGGTAATAAGTTTGTCCCCACTAGAGTGGGTGACAGCTTCCAATTGTTGCTGATGCCTGGGTCACATCGTTGACCCTGCTCCGCCTCTCAGCTCTTCCAACACCCTGGTAACTGGTTCTCTGTGTTAAATCTCCCGTTGATCTCTGACTGGACCCTGACTGAGACATACACTTTTTGGATGCTTTATACTTTGTCTTCTGTGGGAAACAGAGGCATGGTGCCTAAATAAGCAGGGCTGTGACCTCAGAAGTACTAAGGCAGCTAGAGGCCACTAGAGGCACCTGAAGCTCTGACTGAGGTACTTTCTTCACATACGGTGGAAACTCCTGAGAGGACATGGCTTCTTCCAGGGATATCAATGACTGCCATCAGGCCAGCCAGGCAGACTCAGTCATCAACTGGGCCCACCATTAAAATCAGCTTTCTTGTTTGATGAGACACTAATTCTTCTTTGGAAGGACACAGCAGTGGGGAATCAGGGTGAGGACTAAAGCTTTTACAAAGCAGTTTCTTTTTATGTTTGGTCTCTATTATTTATTTATTTTTGAGACTCTGAGTCTTATTCTGTCACTCACTGCAACTTCTGCCTCCTGGGTTCATACGATTCTCCTGCCTCAGCCTCCTGAGTTTGGGATTACAGACGTGCCCGGCTAATTGTTGTATTTTTAGTAGAGACAGGGTTTTACCATTTTGGCCAGGCTGGTCTTGAACCCCTGACTTCAAGTGATCTGCCTGCCTTGGTCTCTCAAAGTGCTGGGATTATAGGCGTGAGCCCCTACACCCAGCCTGGTCTCTATTATTTTTAAAAATTATTTTGTGGTTACAAATTAAAACACATTTATTATAAACCTTTTGGAAAATATAGAAAATTTATTTAAATTAGGAACAACACAAAACTCTCCAGAAGTTTATCTTCCATTATGAAGGGAATCCATTTACATTAAATGAAATCTGTGAAACAAATCACTCAGATCTAAAATATTTTGCTTATTCCATCTTCTGTTGTAAGTCGTCTGTTTTTGCTTATAAGGAAGCTGAAGTGAGAACTGAATGAACTAAACAAAAAGCTTTTGTCAGCTGACTACTGGAATGGGGGTGAAGGTCTCGAATGAGGATAAACGTGTGTGCTAATATCCATCAAGATACAGATTTCTCTGTTGTCATTAATTATGAAGTGATAAAGACACCATTATTGTCAAATTGTTTTTCTGCAGGGCCTTATGTGTGACATGCAAACCTGTTACATCTGCGTGGATTTAAAGGCTTGTGATAAAGGCTTAGCCAGTCATGAAAGGTAATAAGTCAAATGTAGCAGATGGTCATGGCTCACAAATTACCTCTTATTAGTCACATGAAGAGGTATACATATTAAGTTCAAAGCATTTTTCTTCTTCTTTCCCTCCTTTCCCTGAGTTTCTCTTCTTTAAGACCATACCGTGTGATCTCTGGTGTTTTAAGCAGCAAACACCAGCTCAATTATCTTCCTTTTGCAGTGGCTTGAAAATAAAGTTGTTCTGACAGTTTATAAATCTAATATTCAGTGAGAAGTTTTGTTTCTTCCACAGTGTGCTGAAAAACTATTCTGAGCTGAGAAACTGGCTTTAGAAAGTGGTGGTCACACCATAATACTCCCATGATTTTCAGGGTAGCCGGCAGGACATCCCCAAAGCAGTTCCTCTCCCCACAGCAGCTGCTCTCTCTGTCTCTCTTGCCCTTTCTTTTCCCTTCCTCATTCCTTCTTCGAAGCCTGCCTTCTCCCAGCCTCCCTGCACCTGAACTGGCGTTGGTTCTCCTCCTCCTCCGCCTCCACCTCTAGACCCACTCAGTGTGTATACTCAGTCCAAGCCAGCAAGGCAAGAACCTCGGACCTTCGCCAAGTCAGAGTACCTGTTTTTCTGCAGGCATACCCTTGGTGGGGGTGGGTCTCAGGACATCTATATAGTTTTTATTTTGCTTTATTTTATAAAAAATGGAATCATCTCGCTCCAGACATAGTTTTGGGCAAATTACTTGGGAAAAAAGAATGCTCATGGACATTTCCCCCTATTAATTCATGCAGTGCATTCCTCTTCTTTTTTTATGGCTGCATAGTATTCCCTAATGGGGTCAACCACAATTTTTTGTTAACCAATCCCCATGTTGATTAACAGTAAGCCTTCTCTACTGTGTTTTGCTATGACAATAATGCCAGGATTTCTTTGTGAATTGGTCTGGAGAGTAGGGTAGAAAGTGAAAGGAAAGGTGGATAGTAAGTTTGAAGCATGTCAAAGGGTGGGCACTTGTGGTTTTGGCTGTGATGATGACTTTGGCTAGTCAGAGGGTACCTGCAGAGTGTAGCTAGATTCCTTGAAGATGGGGTGGGGGTGAAGGAGAAAGGAAGTAGAGAGGGCAGCTGAGGGGATAGGACAATGCCTAGATGGATGAGCAGGCTTTGTACTTGCCACCATCCCACTCCTTATTAGTCAACCAGTGATATCTCTTAACTACCAATGTGGGGTTAGAGAGGCCCAAGGTCAACTCATCTCTTCCCAATCTTACACTTTAACTGCTGGCTCTTCCATGTCTTAGTTTGGGAAGGCAGGCTGAGACCAGCTTGTGGAGAGTCTTTAGTTCCCTACCAAGGGCTCTACAGCAATAGGGGAGACAGTGGACTATGCTTGAGTTGAGACTTCAGTTGTTAGCTCAAAAGTTTGCTTTGCAGCCAGGAGTGGTGGCTCACACCTGTAATCCTAGCACTTTTAGAGGCCAAGGAGGGTGGATCACCTGAGGTCAGAAGTTTGAGACCAGCTTGCCCAGCATGGCAAAACCTCTTCTCTACTAAAAATACAAAAAATTAGCCAGGAGTGGTGGTGGGAGCCTGTAATCCCAGCTATTCAGGAGTTGGGGCAGGAGAATCGCTTTAACCTGGGAGGCGGAGGTTGCAGTGAGCTGAGATCACGCCACTGCACTCCAGCCTG
>NW_012102976.1:378471-426324 GCF_000951045.1 Mandrillus leucophaeus | reverse complement strand
CCAAAAAAAAAAAAAAAAAAAAAAAAAACACCCAGAAAGTTTGCTTGTAACAACTCAAGTGTTCTTAGGAGATAAACAGCACAATTAAAAAAAAAGCCAACCTTGAGAAAGAACATCATTTATCACCTGTCTGGCTGTGCTTCGACCTAATTGTATACCTTTATTTCCCAGGGTAGCTCCATTCTATTCCCTGAACTCCGTCGATATTCTTTATGCTCTTTAACTGTCTATGACTATGTCCCCATAGCACCCCCATCCTCATAGCCCTGCGGGCTCCTTTGCCTCCCGTTTACTGTGCACATTCATAATGCACACTTGTAGCATCCAGCATGGCTTCCAAACACAAATATAACTTGTCCTCCAAGCTTGACTTCCTCTAAAGCATTTAAACCTTTTGGTTACCTTTTTTTCTTCTTCATAGAATCTTTCAGTTGTCATTTACTTGGAAATGCTTGTTTCCTACAAGGCTCATTTTGCAAACAGCAAAGCAATGCCAATAATTGTAGCAATATGTAATCTGACATAATGTGTATGTATTAAACTACATGTTTATCTGCAGTCTAACACCAGCCCTCAAATAACAAAATGCTGCAAATCTTAAAATTTTACAGAGTACATTTGAGTCTCAAATTTATGAATTCTATTTTCTTTGCAGGGAATAAAAGAGGAAGGCTTTTATTCCCCTTCCTTTTATTGTTGCTCACTTTTCAGTCAAAGCATGGGTCTGCTTCCTAAACTTCCTCCTTCCTTCTCTGTTCCTGGATTTCCCTTGCAGCAACCTGCCACAGGCCTCTGTTTGGCCTGGGCCTTCCCAGGAAGCATTACTTGGTGTTGGTTCTCAGGATCAGGTGAGAGCAACTCTCCTCTATGCTTAGCAGCCTGCCCAGCTGCTGCCATTTGCAGAAAGCTTGAACCCAAGGAAAAGCCCTTTAGGATCTGGAAGAAGGTGCCATCAACATTGGTACCTTTGCTTCTGGCATCAGCACTTGACATCTCTTCTCCTGAAACTTTTTTCCTGCCTGCCTCTAGAGAACCATCTCCTTTTTTGCCAGGGCTTTCAGCCTTCATTTCTCCAGTAAGTGATTTTCTCAGTCTCTCCACAAAAGCCCAGGAGGAAAGAAACTGGCATTTCATCCATAATTGGCCATGGTGTGGTATCAAAAGGCAGTGGGAATATGAATAAACTTTTTACATGGTTGACACAAATATGTCTTCCAACAAAAACCAGCTCCTGCTATCACTGGAATAGGTAGTGATATAGTTTAGATAGGTATTCACTCTAAATCTCTGTTGAAATGCGATCCCCAGTGTTGGAGGTGGGGCCTGGAGGGAGGTGTTTGGATCATAGAGGCAGATCCCTTATGAAGGGCTTGGTGACCCCCCCACCTTGCTCCACCCACTCCCACTCCCCCACCTCCCCCAACTCCCCAGTAATGGGTAATGAGTGAGTTCTTGCTCTGTTAGTTCACGAGAGAGCTGACGGTTTATAAAAACCAGGCATCTCTCTTGTTCCCTCCCTTGCTCCCTCTCTCACCATGTAACATGCTGTTCTCGCTTTGCCTTCCCACTGAAAGTTTCCTGAGGCCTCTCCAGAAGCCGAGCAGATGCTGGTGCCATGCTTGTACAGCCAGCAGATGCTGGTGCCATGCTTGTACAGCCAAATAAACCTCCTTTCTTTATGACTACCCAGTCTCAGGTATTCCTTTATAGCAATGCAAAACAGACTAATAGCAGTAGAAAGCTTACTTCGTTTTGAATAATCAGTGATGGGATTACACAGAAAGTCCATGTGTCAAGCAATGACTCACAGTTATCTTCCTGAAAATGACTTAGAGTATCTTCCTGGAAATGAAGATCAATATACTTTATTCATGGTGTGCATGGATGGGGACTTGTGTATGCGTGAGTTCCTTCCTTTATAAAGGATTTAGTTTCTGAAATTGAGAGGGTTCCCAGGGGATAATTAGGATTTTTAACAGCTTGCTGGGAGTGGAAAATTTCACTTCTCTATGTATTGAGAAGTTCATGCTAATGGTTATCCATGCCATTAGTTAGTCTGCCAAAGATTTCTATCAGACTTAGACATTCAGATAGATGTTCCAAGCACTACAATCAGCAGAGACCTGTAAAGACTTCTGGAGCAAATTAATCTGTACCTGATGTATTATCTAAGCACATTTGCTTTTCAGATTCATAAGTTTTTGTTGTTGTGGTCAGAGTAGCATTTTATTTCTCTTCACTTTCTATTGAATTTTTCAAGGTAGCTGTTCCAAACCCTTCTGATCTGTAAACCAAAAATAAAATTTTAAGGCCCCCAACCATCTGCATGCACTCCTTCCTTTCAGCTAGAGCACTACAAAGTTAACCTGAAAGACTGATACAGGCCACGATGGGAAAGTGCAGGTCAGACATGCCTCATGATGCCCTCCTTCCTTTTGGAATTCCGGAAAAGCCAACTAGCATTTAACATCAACACAGACCTCAAGTCTGATGAGGAACATTTACAGTCTATTCTCTCTGAAGCCCACAACCTGGAGGTTTCATCTGTAGGACAAAACCTTGGTCTCCAAAACCTCTTCTCTTAACCCAGACATTCCTTTCGACTGATAATAACTCTTTCAACCAATTGCCAACCAGAATATGTTTAAATCTACCTATGACCTGGAAGCCCCCACTTCGAGCTGTCCTGCCCTTTCGGATTGAACCAATGTAAATCTTACATGTATTGATTGATGTATTGTGTCTCCCTAAATTGTATAAAAGCAAGCTGTATCCCAACCACCTTGGGCACGTGTCATCAAAGCATCCTGAGGCTGTGTCACAGGTGTGTCCTCAGCCTTGGCAAAATAAACTTTCTAAACTAATTGAGACCTATCTCAGATACTTTTGGGTTCACACATCCTTCCCAAAGAAGTTCTGACCTACTCCATCCTTCATAGATGACTTCTGCACCTAATTTACTGAAAAGATCAAGGGCTCAGCTCTCCTCTCCACTGTCTCAATTTTGCTTGGATCATCATATATCACTTGCTTTTTTCCTTCATTCTTCCTCCCTATTTCCAGAGAAGTCACATGCTATCTTTGTTCTCAAAGCTAACCTTATCTGGATTTCTTGATTTTACCAGTACTTCTTTGCCTCCACCTCCATCTACCATTATCTTTCTCTTTCTGGCAAGTCCAGGTTGTCATTCTCTAGCTCCTTGAAAATATACCCTAACTTCCCAAATGCAAAAGCGTGAAATATGCATGACGCTGCTTCCCTATCAGATTGCTAACCTGTCTTTTTCCTCCCCTTTACAAACATATTTCTGGCAAGTAAAGGCTATCGTGAGCTTCTCCACTTTCTTTATATGCTTTATACTTCTTAACTCCAGGCAATCTGGAAACATCACGCTTTTTAAAAATTAATACTGGCCTCTCAAGCCAAGCACGGTGGCACACACCCATAGTCCCAGCTGCTTGGCTAAGGTAGTAGCTGCTTGAGTCCAGGAGTTTGAGGTTGTCATGAGCTATGATTACACCCGTGAATAGCCACTGCACTTCAGCCCAGGCAACGTAGCAAACCTCATCTGAAAAAAAAAGAAAAGGCCGGGCACAGTGGCTCACGCCTGTAACCCCAGCACTTTGGGAGGCTGAGGCGGACAGATCATGAGGTCAAGGAATCGAGACCATCCTGGCCAACGTGATGAAACTCCGTCTCTACTAAAAATACAAAAATTAGTGGAGTGTGGTGGTGTACATCTGTAGTCAGGAGGCTGAGAGAGGAGAATTGCTTGAACCTGGCAGGCGGAGGTTGCAGTGAGTCGAGATCACGTCATTGCACTCGTGGGCATCATGTCATTGCACACCTGGGCGACAGAGTGAGACTCCGTCTCAAAAACAAACAAAAAACAATAAAACAAAACAAGACACACACACACACACACACACACACACACACACAAAGCAACCTGGCCTCTCAAAAGGTATCAGTGAATTCAATGAACTAATGAACTGTTTAAACCCAAGATCCAAAGACTTCCTTCTGCTGTTCTCTGTAACACTCAACAATTCTGACCGGGCCATGCTTGGAAAAGAGGGACAGTGAGCGAGACTAGGGAATAAGCACAGATAAGTGAATTAAATGGATTCTAGAAGGGAAGGGAAGTTTTTGCAAGCGGTCATTGAAAAGGTTAAGTTGAGTCAAACACTGCAGGGTCTTGGGCTTTGTTCTTTTTTTGTGGAGGAGGATGGGATAGAGTTGCCTCCTAGGCTCTACTGTCAGAACCAGGGTAGTGGGTCCTGTGCATTCTGGTGGGTTTGGGTACAGCACTGCCTGAGCAGATAATGGCCACATGGTTTTTGTTTGGGGGAAAGGACTTAGATACTCAGAGCCCACAGAGAAGTTTCTCCTTACCTTATGGACTTACGCATATTGATAATGCTCACCCTAAGTTTTTCTAAAGAACTCAAGTTATTCCAAATCCAAGACTATACCCAGGGGAAGATAACATTGGATGACTTTTCTTTCTTCAGATTCTTACCATAGTTTTCAAAACAACACACTGTTCCTCCATCTCTGGCTTTTTTCTCTCACTGGCTCATCTGTTGTTGCATAAGCTGCAAAAGTAGAAACATCCCAAGGTTCCCAAACTTCAACAGATTCCTCTTCTCTCAGTGCATCTACTCTTAATTTATCATCCATTCCCATGCTTTCTAAAAGCTTGGCAAAGCTCCCTCTTCTTTAGTGTAACCAAAAATACACTAGGTTCTAGGAGGCATGCTTTATTTTGGATAATTTTGAAAGCTGTGCAAACCTGCATCAAACCGCCCCACACTAACTCACTAATTTGGAAGGGGGGCCATATTCATACATATTAGAAATTATATGATCAGTTCCTATAGAAACAGTAGTGCTCATTCCATAGGTCCCCTGCTTTTTCTACAGTCTTGTTGTTCAGCCTACCTCCATGACCTTTAACTTAAGGGCAAGTTTCCTAGTCCCATAGCAGAGGGCCTATTCCTATTTCTATTTCTATTCCTATTCCTATTCCTGTTCCTTTGAGAGGAGCAAGATGCATTAATATGTAATAATAGCTGATGAGGCCATGTTGAAGGAATGATGGCATTAGAAAATTGCCATTTGGCTACCACCACAATAATAACTGCTTCAGGGAAGAATCATCAATAAAAGCTAAAAGAACAATGAGAAACAGGATATTTATGCCATCTCAAAGTATCTCCCAATAAGATATTTATTTAAAAAGTAAAAACAGTAATTTTCAGTGGAGAAATCTGGCAGATACCACCTCAACAAAGGATCAAAGGTAACATTAGCATTAACGGGACAAATAGGCATCATGTGCCTCTTGACATGAAGCACCGAGAAGACCACAGCATGGCTTCTGGAATATTCCTGAACAAAAATGCATACCTTGAATCAAATCACAAGAAAACATCAGAAAATCCAAACTGAGCAACATTTTACAAAACAATTAGCTCATACTCTTATAAACATGTCAAGATCATGAAAGACAAAGAAGAATTGTTTCAAATTAAGGGAGATTAAAGAAACATGACAACTAAATGTGACATATGATTCTGAATTGGATCCAAGACCACAAAAGGGACACTAGTGGGCAACTGGCAAAATCTGAATAAAGTTTGTAGATTACACTATTGTTTCAGTGTCAATTTCTGGATTTGGCAATTGTACTATGATTATGTAAGAGAATGTTCCTGTTTTTAAAAAAATACGCACGGAAATATTTAGAGAAAAAGGGACCACTTATCTGTAATGTATTTGCAAATATTTCAGAAAAAATTGTGTATTTGTAGAGAGAAAAAATAATAAAGCAAGTGTGATAAAGTATTAACTTTCAGGGAATTTGAAAAGAGTATATGAGAAAGAGTTTTCTAATAAAACGCTAAGTAATATTTCCTTCCAGAGGGAATGCAGTATGGCAGCATTATCTTTGAAACAAATTAAGAAGATTGTAACAAATAACAGACAAATACTTCTACATATATATTTTCCATGGGCAATAAATAGATAAGTATGTAATTATGAAAAAATATGCCTCGATGGTGCTTTTAAAAATTTCTCATGGTTTACTGGTTTGTTTTTCTTATTAAAATATAACCACTATCACTACTATCTGTCCTGGGAAAAACAAACCCTGAGGTTTGAGTTTCCTCCTTCAGCCAACAGAGTGACATCAAGAGAAAACTCGGATTGAGGTCAACCTGTTTGAGTCAACAGAGAGTTCTGTAGTATATCTGGTTATTTTACTAATGTACACATATTCTAGGTCATAATCAAGATACTCATCAAATATTTTCTATCAAAGTTTTATATCCCAAACAGGTTCTTTGATATTTATCATGCTATATCATAGGAAATTTGAAGAAATAACAAATTGTGTAACAGAAATAGACATGCAATATAGAGGACATAAAAGATACAGCTTGACCGTGGATTTTTCCCTTAGAATAATTCCTTCCATAAATTAGACTTTATTTTTACATATAGATTCGTCCTATAACTGGTCTTGGATCATCAAGTTAATGACATAGTTGAAAAAATCCAGACCACACATTTTTGTGGTCTTTTGTCACCCTAGACCACACACACACACAAAAACATTCTCCAAAAGAATGCTCAGGTCAGATTATGATGCTCTTAAATAAAGAAATTGACTGAAGCTTAGAATGTAAAGCACACAACTATTTGCAGCAGCAATGGTCTTTCACAAATGACTAAAACAAACTTTTAAACATAAGGCATATAAAATGGACTATTAAGGATAGTTTTCCAAACTATATCTAGAAATACAGGAAAGTATGTGTTGTCTCATAATAAAGTTAAATAAATATTATTTCTGAGTTCTATAAACGCTATAGGAGGTTATAGTTTATTTGGTTCCCATAAGTTAAAAACTCTGATTGCTTTTATGTAAATTCTTCCAAATTCTTAGCTATTCTCAGATTTTTTTTTTTTCTTTTGAGATGGAGTCTCGCTCTATCACCCAGGATGGAGTGCAGTGGCATGATCTCAGCTCACTGCAACCTCTGCCTCCTGGGTTCAAGGGATTCTGCTGCCTCAGTCTCCCTAGTAGCTGGGATTACAGGCATGCACCACCAGGTCCGGCTAAGTTTTGCATTGTTAGTAGAGACAGGGTCTCGCCATGTTGGTCAGGCTGGTCTCGAACTCCTGGCCTCAGATGATTGGAACACTAATCTTTATTGAAGACAATGGATGCCTACCAAGAATTCACTAAGCACTCTTCAAAGCATTTTATATGTACAAACTCTTTTAATCTTCAGATTAAGATTATGTGGCGGGTACTCTTATTATCTTCAAATTAAAGATAAGGAAACAAGTTTAGAGAAGTTAAAAATATTGGTCAAAGTCCTACTGTTAGCAATGGTAGAATCGTAATTCAGACAGTGGCTGTCTGATTCCAGAGCTCACGCACTTAACATCTGTGCCATGTATATAATTACTGTAGGTTGCTTAGATAATCAGCCACCTGTCTGGGAAGCTCAGTTCTCTGAAAATTTCTCAATGATATCACATTATATGCACATAACCAGGTGGCTCTGGCTGAGAATAGTTTGTAAACACAGTTTTAAACAAGGGTAGGGAAGAGACTAATACATTGTACCTACATCCTTTTCTTTGTCCTTCCTTGGATACATGGGAAGCTTACGCTTCCTAGCTCTCTTGCAGTTAGGCAAGGCCACGTGACTAGTTGTAGCCAATAAAATGTGAGCAGAAATGATGTGTGTCACTTCCCATGTAAAACACGTAAGGGTCAGTGTGGCCCCTCCATGTTCTCTCTCTCTTTTTAAGGTGACCAAGAAGTCCACAAGTTGAAATGGCAGAGATACAGATAGAAATAACCCAGACCAGGAGTCACTCATTGCATGAAGGACAGATGCCTGGAAGAATCACCCCATCCCTGTTGGATTTTGTGTGAACAAGACACAAATCTGTTAAATTAAGCCACTGAGCTGTTGGGATTTACTTATGGCCATAGCCTAACCTGTCCTATGTAGGCCACAGCGGCTTGAATGCCTGTAGGGGCCTGACCAGCAGTTGAAACGAAATGAATGAAGTAGCTGCGCATGAATGTAAGAGAAAATACCTGGGCTGGAAGGGGGACTATATTACATGGGAGATGCATGTCCCATTATGGGAGAAGAGCTGCTACTCGGAGCTAGCTCATTATTTTACGAAATGATTTGGAGCCAGCATTGCAAGATCTTAACTAGAGATTTTTTTTTTTTCCCAGAAATCTGGAAATCTAGATTTTGATGTGAAATTCCCAATTTTTAAATGTTGGTAGCTAATATAGATTAACAAAACAAAACAAAAAGAAAAGAAAAAACAGACATCCTTGTTATTTCCCAAATATCATAGGCATTGTTTCCGCCTCTTGCTGTGCCTCCTGCCTGGAATACTCTTCCCTTCTATGCCCGCAAGCCTTACTTCTTCTGCTCAGGTGTTTTCCTAAATGTCACCTTCTCAGGGAAGCCTTTCCTAACCACTCTTTTAAAAATTGCAACGCCTCCTTCTTTCCACCTTATACTCTCTCTCCTTCCCTGCTTTTCAATTTTTCTCCATACTATTTGTCATCTTCTAGAATAATAGAATTTTAAAAATTATTGGCTGACTGCTCATATCCTCCCACTATACTCAAAGTATATGAGGGCGAGGATTTTTCCCTGTTTTGTTCACTGTTTTTGCCAAGTGCCTACAGTGGGACCTGGCACATAGTAAGTGCTCAACAAGTATTTGTTAAGTAAATGAATTTTTGAAACATCCCACCCTGGGGGCAGACAAAGTGCATCCGGAGTGTTGATTCAATGTGTGGACCATTACTTCACAACTTTAGTTTCAGACCCTTACTGAGCAGCCCTTGGAAACAAGTGCCATTTAGAATGGCAAGCAGTTTCCTGCCTCCCATGAAGTTGATGTTTGATTAATTTTGTTCCGGGAAATGGATCACAGATCCATTTAAGAAAACTCTTGTAAATTCTAGGGGGCCTCATGCCTGCCTACGCGCTCACAGAATATTGTGACAGCCGTCTACTATTGATTTTGTCTCTGCTGTACATCCTAGATTTGTTCATACCCCAATTTTTGTCTCAGTCCTGCCCTGTGAACCAGTCCCGGTCTTTACAACGCGAGCCAATATGCATTCCCCTTTGCTCATTAAGTTGGTTTGAATTGAGTTTCTGTCACTGTGAATGGAGTTCTGACCCGTAGACTGTGACTCCCGACTAGCTGTTTTCTGTTTCTGAGTCTTAGTTTCCTCACATAGAAAAAGGAGGGTGTAAGATTAAATAAGCATGGAAGTCTTTTCCAGGATTTTAACATTTTGGGATTCTAACACATTTAAGCCCCCCAACCCCATCCCCATCCCTTCAATGGAGGCTAAACATTTTTGACTTTAGATAAACTTGGTTCCCTGGAGCCACATGGTACTCTCTGGCCTCTCTGACTTATGATGTCTACTGCTCCTACCTCCTTTGGGGGTTGATTGTTCTTGCTATATGTTCAGGCTCTGCTATTATTGCCAGAGCTGCTTATATTTTACTTGTAGCAACTTCAAATATATCCTCCAGTACATTTTTCTTCTCTCTGAACTTAACTCCTTTTTGCCTCTCATTTGTCTCCCCTAACTCCTGCCTTTGGTCCCTGCCTTGATGAAGTCATATCAATCTGCAACATCAAGGCATTTTTAGATCTTTCAGTCTAGGACCCTATCATATGTTCCCTTCTCAGACTCCTCCCGTTTTTCTTGGGCATGAGTAAGAATCTTACTTTATCAGTTCAAGTCAGAAAGCAACATTACCTTATTTTCTTTAAATCATAATAGAATCTGACTTGAGTCTCCTGTTGGTAGGTCTGGAGGGAAATGTAATTTCAGTCACTTTTAGGGATTCCTCCCCTTATCCCTGAGTCGAACAAAGGTCCTGGGGACTTTATCTAGAACCAGTCACTTGGAGGGGTCCCCCCAGCCCAGGGCATGCTGATCACTGCGGACGTGCTTATCTTTCTAGCCCACATGGTAGCTGCTGGGCCATACTTGACCGTGAAAATAGTGACAACAATTAACGTTTATGGAATGTTACTAAGGTGTCAGGGACTTGGTAGTACTTTACATACATAGTTTTATATGAGGCACCTACTCTTTGATCTAGAACATTCTTTTCCCAGATAACTTATGGTTCTCCCTCATCTTCCTCAAGGTTTTGTCTAGATATTACCCTCTCAATGAGCATATCCTGACCACTTGTATCTGTGCCCCTCCCCTTCCAATTCTGCTTTTCCCAGCTCTACTTTGTTCCCATAACCCTTATCATCTTCCAGCATACTATGCTGTGTGATTTATTTATTAATAAAGTCTTTTGTCTGCCCCTCCTCCCCCCAGTAGAATGTAAGTTCTGTAAGGATAGGACCTCTATTTTTTTAATTCGGTCTTTCAACTCCTAGAATAGTACCCAGTATATAGTTCAATAATTTTTTTTTTTTTTGAGACAGAGTCTTGCCCTGTTACCCAGGCTGGAGCTCAGTGGCGTGATCTCGGCTCACTGCAACCTTCGCCTCCTGGGTTCAAGTGATTCTCCTGCCTCAGCCTCCCGAGTAGCTGGGATTACAGGCATGCACCACCATGCCTGTCTAATTTTTTGTATCTTTGGCAGAGACAGGGTTTCACCATGTTGGCCAGGCTGGTCTCGAACTCCTGACCTCATGATCCGCCTGCCTCAGCCTCCCAAAGTGCTGGGATTATAGGCATGAGCCACTGAGCCCAGCCCTAAATATTTGTAGAATAATAGTCCTCATTTTACAGATGAGGAAACAGGCAATAAAGGGAAGTAACTACCCCATGTCACACACCCAGCAAATGGCAGAGTTTGGGTTCAAACCCAGCCCATCTAATTTGTTTTTAGGACTGTGTTCTTTCTGTGAACTGGGTATCCTCACACTTAGACCTGGCTGCCCTGGGCACGTCCCATGGCCACTCCTCCCAGAGGCCCTGCTATATCCCTGGGGCACTGGGAGGACACAGAGCATGGGTCCCAATTCTCAATGAACCCATGAATCATCCCCCTCTTTCAGCTCAACCCCCATTTTTCCCCAAATAACCCCCACTTCCAGAATATCTAATATTATATCCTCAATTAGATTAAACTCTTATTTATATCAGGAAAAGAGCTTTTCTTTTAAGAAACCCCTCCTGAGACCAAGAAATAGAAGGGCTGCTCAGAATGAGGAGGTGGGATAACTGGAAAACAAAGCAGAAGTAGCTCGGAGTGTGTGTGTGTGTGTGTGTGTGTGTGTGTGTGTGTGTGAGAGAGAGAGTGTGTGTGTGTCCGTGTGAGAGTGTGAGTGTGAGCGTGTGTGTGTGTGATGAGCCCTCCTTTTGTACCCCAGGCTCCCTTTCCCAAAACAGCTGGAAGATCCCCTTTTTCTCTTCTTTAAAACAGTTCTGAAATCCGGCCATGCCACCAATACCTGCAGAAACATTCTGTATGGAACAGGCTTGCCCAGAACCTCCTCTCCAGAAGGCAGGTATGGAACGGCCATCCTCCTGTACAGAATGTTCCCTGCACTGCTTCCTCAATACATCTGGCATAGCATTTGATTAAAGCTTCCTGGGAAAACGACTCCTTCACATTTGGTGAGAAAATAGTTTTTCCTTTGTGCTCCCCAACCCCTGTTCACTGCATCAGGGATGAAAGTGTGTGTAGTGATTTTTTCAAACAAGGGAGCATCGAACCTTTTGCAAAGACCCTAATAATAATAATAAGTGGAGAGGTACAGAAAGTTCTTCTCTGCCTGAGTCAGCACCTCACCCGTCGTGCAGGGCTGCATGGACATTGCTCACCCTGTGAGCCCATCATTTTTCTACTCTTTGAGAGAAAGTTGTGTTTTCAAAGAGCAGTCTCCCCTTTGGGGCCTGAACCCTCTGATGATGTGCACAAAAATCCTCATATTAATAAAGATGCTATTATTTTCTCCTTTTTCCCTCCCCATCACTTCCCTTCTAGAAAATCAACGCTTGTAAATATTGTGGGGAGGGAAGGCAGATCATTGCCTTAATTCTAGCCAGCTGACAAGACCTTGGCACTTATCTGAAAGGGCATCTGTACCATATGGCCAGGCTAGAGGGGATGCATTTCCATCCTCAAACATTTCCTGTCTTTCTAGTGACTTCCCTATCTCTCTGTAATTGACAAGTATTTTTAGATGCTGAGGATTGATTTTAAAAACCAAACCCCATTGTGATCCTTTCACAACTGGGCCCTTTATGTTCCGTCTCCGAGTGAGTGGCAGCAAGGACCAGTGCGATCAAAAAGGAGAAAGTGGAATGCAACATCTCCCCCAAGGAGAGGAAGACCATGGACCCAGAGCTTCAGGGTGACCCAGTCACAGGCCCGGGAGAGACAGATCTGCACTAGATGCTGTGCAGAGCCCTGACACCCAGAGCAGGCAGCTCTAAGGAACCCGGGAAGGGTCCCTTTTACTGGCCTCCCTTTTCTGTTGGTGTAGATTCGGATGCCTGGTGGGGAAACCCCCTGACAGATTTGCCCTGGGCGAACCATATATTCTTGCACCTTTGTGTTCTCATTTGTGAAAGGGAGGGGTATCCAATAGGTACCTCTGAAACGCTATGGCTTTGTGACTGCTGTGAGGCAGAAGAAGCCATGTCTCATGAAGCCAAGCTATCATGTAGGGCTCCCAGAGGTGGTCACACCACTGTCTCTGGACGTCCTTAACTGTCAGAGTTACCCAGAGGGCTTGCTAAAGCACAGGCTGCTGGGCCTCACACCCAGCGGCCTTTCAAACCTGAGAATGCGTTACGTGTTCCTAGATGCTGCTGCTGCTGCTGCTGCTGCTATGAGTCTGGGGATCAGGTGTTGAGAACCACTGCTTGAGTGGTCCACTGCCCAGTGGGAGGAAGTGCTCTGAGGTGTAGATCACCTGGGTGGAGCACAACCAGCTAGGCTTGCAGCCTTCAGGATGCCTTGCTCTCTCTCCTACCTGCTGGGTCAGCCTAGAGGAGGGGCCAGGATAACTCAAAGTTAACTCGTGACAAAATACCCGCTATTCCTGAATGCACCTGGATCTGGGGCCCTGACTAGGGAGCTCCTTTCATTTTGAGTGTCCCCATCCTGGGCTGACAAGGGCTTTCCTATCTGAAAGAGGGCAGCTTCACTTATGCTGGCCTACAACGTCAGGAAGGGTGTCTCATTGGCCTTAGTGTTCCTGGTGCTAGCAAAGTGCTTGCCTCAGGGTCAGGGCCCAATCAACGTCCCACAAACTGAGAGCCTCAATATTTGTGCAAGAGCTAGTGAAAGATAATGGCAGAAAGTGATGGAATGAGTTTTAAGCATGTTCAGTCCAACAGGCACACTGACCATTGTTTCTGAAAGCAAGCATACCTCCCGAAGCTGAGCCACACTGATTTTCTCCCCTGTGAAACCACATAAAAAACCAGACTTCATAAAGGCGAAAGCATCGGACGCCCGAGGGCTGCAGGAGCAAAAGCCAGCCAGCAGGGGGAGCTCTACCTTTGCACCTTGGCTCTTAGCCCCAAGGAGGGCATCCCCAGTCCCTCTAACAAAAAATAAAATAAAAACAAACAACTCCTGTTATACTGCAAGATGCCGCGAACCTTTTTAGAAACAAGATGAGATAATAGGTAAAGAATACACAAAAAATTCCCAAGTTGAACAAAAGCCTTCTATTTGTGCAGCAGTCATAGACATAGCCTGGCGAGTCCACAGCTGACTGCTCCAGCAGATAACGGCTCTCCCATCCAGGAAGTATCCCAGCTCATAGACTCACCCAGTGTGGAAAAGGAAGGCATTCCGGGGATATGGAAAGAGCAGCAGAGGCTCCGAGATAGACAGAAGGTGTCTGGGGAGAAAGAGAGAGACTAGGATGATCGGAAGGGAGGATTCTTCTCCCTGATCCATTCCTCAAGCTATGAAGACAGACTGGGAGACAATACTCAAGGCAGGGCCTGAGGACAGTCACCCTAGTTGTGAGGTCATCTACCCTTGCATACTCAGTATTCCACTGGCAATAGATTTCTGCCACCCTTCAATTATTAAGAAGAAGCGAAAGTGGCACTGCTCTAGTCCCACCATCCCATCGGTAGGAGAGGCCTTCTGGCTGGGTCTGTAAGGATGTCTCTGGGCTTGTATTGTTTCATTTCCACACCCTCTCAAAGTTCCTCTAATGAGCCTAGCGGTCACCATTGGGCATGATGAGGATGTAGGACAACTTCAAAGGGCGCAGCTGGCGATCACCCCACAAGGAGCAACAGTAGACCTTCATTAGCAACGTGTTCCGTCACCTGCACTGGCAACTTGACACAGAATTGAAATCTTAGCATCATTATATGGCACCTTTCTCTAAAGCACTTCCTCGAGCTTTCTACTACCCATACTCCAAAACTGGTCCACCTCCTATATTGTCAATCTGTTTGAGTAGCGTCATCATTCACAAAGTCATGGAAAAAAGGCATTTTCTAGTTATTTTTTCACAGTTTTGCTACTGTCCACAGTCACCCAATCAAGAAATCTTGATCATTCTACCTCTTAAATAATGTGTCTTCTCTCCTTCATGGTATCTGGTAAGGACTCATCTGAACAATTACCAACCTCTGTCTTCTCTAGTTCCATCCTCAACACAGATTCCAGATCATCTAAAATTCATGTCTGATCATGTAGTTTCCCTGCTCAAAAGCCACTGTCAGTTCCCCAGTACTTGCAGAGCATAAGGCTGCATTGCATTCAGGAATGGCATAGGGTACAAATAAATAAATGAGTGAATCAATAAAATGAGTGAATCAATATAAAACATACAGATGGAGAAGAGGAATTGAGAATAAGAGAGTTTTTTTTTTTTTTTTTTAATTCCAGTCATTTGGGAGATCACCACTGTGATTCTGTAAGCCTTACCATGCCTTCGAGTTGAATTCCAATCAACACAAGGGAATAAAAATTGTATTCATATATTTTATTCCACTATTTACTTAGAAAACTTCATGCCACCCCAGCCAGTTATCCATCTCGTTTCCCTTATAGATTCAAAAGCACTTTGTACGGCTTCCCTAAGATTTGCACTAATGAGAAATGAGGTGCCACATGGTCAGCCTCAAGTGGCATACCAGACTGTCCCCAGAGGTTCTTTCCGTAGTTAGCTGGGTGAACACATTTAACACATTTTCTTTTAGCCAGAGTGGGGAAATGTTTCCTTTCCGTATACATGACCTTGCCATGTACTCACCTTAGAAAAATATCTTTTTCTGAATGCACACACTTTTTGGCTTCTCATAAAACCGCAGGTCCTGCAATTTCATCCTTAGTATCTGCAGCTTGAAGGTGGTAGGTCCTTGCCGTTGCACTTGACAGGAGCTGACAAGTAGCCACTTGTGGAGTCCCTGATGCTGTGACTGGCCTGTTTCAGGGATGAGGTGAGGAGGAGATTGTTTTGTATTTATGCACCCAGGCAACCTTTGTGTTTACTCTCTCTTTGGTCAGCTTCCAAACCAGCAGCACCGCACCCGTTAACACAGGCTCCACGGCCAGTTGCAGATGGGCTGGCCTGCCAGCTGTGAGGAATTGTTACTTTTAGCTTGAGCAATTGGTGGTTTCATGTGAGGAGCATCTTCACAATCACACATCAGAGTTTCGCCTGACAAAAATCCTTAATGCTCACTGAGGTGGTGAAACCAAAAGGTGTGGCATGTACTACTGATCAGACTGTCTGCTTTGTTTTTGAGAGAGGGCTGAATATCGTTTGCTCAACCCATTTAAATTTGTTGAGATCCTGTGTGTTTGTCATTTACCAATGCTTCAGGAACCCAAAGATAAGGTATGGTGAGCCACACAGGTGATCGATTTGTGAGCAGGTGAATGAAATACAGAGCTAGGGCCAGAAAGCTAGCAGGCAGGAGTAAATTGCTTGGGGGAGACAGAGGAGGTGGAGTACAATTGGGGAAGTTTTGTGGATGTTTGATATTTGAGCTGTGTGTAAAAGGCAAGGAGGAACATTTTAGGAAAAGCCCGTGCCAGATACTGTTCTTGATGCTTTACCTGCATTGACTCATTCAATCCTCACAACATCCCTGTGAGAAGTAAACTATTATTGCACCCATTTTACAGATGAGGAAGCAGAGGCTTGTGGCAATTAAGTCACTTCCCTAAGGTTACACAGCTAGTAAGTGAAGAGGCTGGGTCTTGAGATATTTCCAGGTATGTCATAAACGCTCAGTAAATGCTATGATGACAATGATAATCATTGAATCCAGGGGCAGCAGCCTCTAAAGCCCATGCCCTCAACTACTGTGTCGTCATGTCTCCAACAGCATGTCAGAGAAAAGTATGTCCGGGCCTTACCTGGGATCACTAGAGTCATGAGTCCTTTTGCAGGGTACTCTTACGGTTTTGAGTTAAAATCGGGAGCCTTGTCTAAATCATGCCGCAGCCAGAGTTGGTCTTTGGCTCTCATTTGTCCCAGGAGTGACCCTGTCTTCCTCTTCTGCATTCCTTTTCTTTCAGGCTGCTTCCCCTGCTCTTCCCTCACTTTTGAAAAAAATCTATTTCCTAGTAAAAAATCAGACATTTTAAATCAGAATCTTAGAACTTGAAATATGAAAAAAAAAAAAAAACATGGAAATCCTTTAGTTCAGCTCCTTGATTTTGTCGATGCAAAAACTGTAGCTAAATTGATCAAGATGCTTTTTCCTGCAAGTGACAGAAACCAATTTAAATTATCTCAAGTGAAAAAGGGAGATACATTAGCTTTGGGAGGTGAAAGCAGTGTCCAGGATTCAGGAAAATGTCACTAGTTTATTCGCACTCTCTCTTTAATCTCAAATCTTTTATCTCTGCTTCAGAATATGATGGCCTCAGTTGTTCTTGGTGTACTTGAAATTAATTTCTTTCTTTTTCTTTTTCTTTTTTTTTTAATGACACAGGGTCTTTCGCTGTCACCCAGGCTGGAGTGCAGTGGTGCCATCTCAGCTCACTGCAACCTCCGCCGCCCAGATTCCAGTGATTCTCCCACCTCAGCTTCCTGAGTAGCTGGAACTGCAGGTCTGCACCACTATGCCTGGCTAATTTTTGTATTTTTAGTAGAGATGAGGTTTCACCATGTTGGCCAGGCTGGTCTCAAACTCCTAATCTCAAGTAATCCACTTGCTCCAGCCTCCCAAAGTACTGGATTACAGGTGTGAGCTACCTCGCCCGGCCCAATTTCTTTATATGGTTGCTGAAAGATAGGGCCATGGGAAATTCCAAGCTTACATCTGATGTTAGTTATTTTAGATGAAAGAGAAAACTTCTCACTCCCTGTTTCAATATATATAAATCCCTGGGAAAGGCTCTGATTGGCCAAGCTTGGGTCACATGGCTCCATCTTGGACCAATCACTGTGGCTACAAGATGTGCTATGATAATCCACCAGACCTGGGTCTCAGGCCATTTCAATGTGGGAATGGGGTGGGAGTGGCAGGTGTTACCGAGAGCAGCCCCACAAGAATCATATTTGATTTTACAGAAGAAGGAGGGTTGCTTTTATTGGAAAGGCAATGAGATAGCCTTCTAAGATGGTATCCAGTGATCACCACCTTCTGTTATCAAGCCTTCATGTAATCTTCCTGTGAGTGTGGGATGGTTCTAGTAAGTCACTTTTAATGAGTAGAATATGAGGAAAGTGGTGGGATATCTCTTCTGAGATTATTTTACCAAAGTTTGTGATCTCTCTCTCTCTCTCCCTAACCTTTGCTCACTCTGATGAAGCCAGCTCCCATATTGTGAGCTGCCTTATGGAAAGGCCCATATGGCAAGGAACTGAGGGTTGCCTCTGGCCAAAGCCAGCAAGAAACTGAGACCCTCAATCCTATAGTCCACAAGGAACTGAATCTTGCCAATAACCACTGAGTGAGCTTGGAAATGGATCCTTCCCTATCCAAACCTGGAGAAGAAGGCAGCTCTGGCAAACACTCTGATTGCAGTCTTCGGGGAGACCCTGAGCTGGGTGACTCCTTACCCATAGGAACTGGGGAAAAAATAAATGTATGTTGCTTTAAGTTGCTAAACTTTAGGGTAATTTGCTATACAGCAGCAGAAAACGAATACAGGGAGAAAGGACATTGGACAGACAGAAAAAGTGAGCAGGCATCCACCACAGAACTTACTAGAACACAAAAATACCATCATTGTTTTGGCTGCCTGAATGTCCTCAGACTTTTCCTTCCAGTGTTGTTTTCCTCTCTGCCTGGATTATCCTTTTTTTCTTCACATTTTTAATTTCTTCCCATTCACCATGCTTTCCTAGGAGCCAACAGGAGAGGGAAAAGTGCAGGGGAGGGAAACATGGGAAGAAACTGGCAATAATGAGGGCCTACTATGTGTCAAGCACGTTGCAGGCCACTTTCCACTGCTGATCTCATTTAATCATTCCTCCCAATCGTACAAGGCTGGTTTTCTTAGTTCTATTCTACAAGTAAGAAAATAGAAGCTTGGAAAGTTGACATAACTTGCTCAGGACTGCTCATCCAGGAAGTGGCAGCTCTGGGACACAAGCGAAGGACGTTCATTCCACAGCAGCGTGCTGCCTCCTGGCAGGCAGGTAATTGTTTTTATCCAATAATAGGCCCGCTTGTTCCTGCTGGTGGAGTGTGATGACTCCAACATCAGGCCTTCACTCGGAGAGGGCAGACCTGTTGATTGTAATGCTTTCACCGAATTACTCTGTTCTTTTATTTCTGTGCCAACAGGTAAATTTCTCGTCAGACCTGCTGCCAGCTGAACAAGTCCCCTGGGAAGGAATCCTTCTTCAGTCTCCAAGTCAAACTGCTTCTGTGCTAACCAAAGGCTGAGCATGTCAGGGAGGGGGCAGTGCCACCTGTTTCCAAAGGCGCTGTGACAGTTCTTGTTTATTAAAGCGGGCTGCCCCCCACTGAAGGAAGATAACCAGGAATTTTATTTCTCAGAGAGAGTATCCTGGGCCTCCACGTCAAGAAGCAGGAAAGCTCAGCCTTGGCTTCTTGAGCTATACCCCAGGGAGCTACGTCGGCAGGTGGACAGGTGGAACTCTGATGCCTTCACCAAGATGGTTGAACAAGATAGAGTTCTCATCAGCTGAACAAAAGAAATCATGGCAGAGACTAGAAGATGTAAAGGCCTAGTTACAGAGATAGAGACAAGTAATTTCCCTGAAATGTTATTTGTGTCTTGTGGGTCACAGCTGAACTGCCGAGGGAAGCATTTTTAGAACATCACAGAGGGAAGAGTCATGGGTCTAAACCTTTTAAAGACTACATTTTTTAAAGGTCAACTGCTTTTTCCCTGGAGGGGATCCTTCTAATAGGTACTATAAAGAAGGATAATTAATAATCATGATGTTGAGGAAGTGGCCTGAAAAAGGAAAAAAAAACCTTGGAACCAGCTTCTCATCGAGGATGGGCCTCTCTTCCCCCCTGCATTGCCCTGATCTAGGGCTGCAGTGATGCCCAGTTTTCCAGACCCCAGCTCTCACAGTCCTGACCAACTTGCAATTGCATTTCAATATCAATCCAATTTACAGAGCTGGAATTATACTGTAAGCAGGGCCCACTAACATGAAGATATGTTGTAAATTCTTTTTCCTCCTATTTGTATTTTCAATATTCTTTATTAATTGTGACAATCCCATATGACAAATGTGTGATGTATTTGTGTACCTCAGATTGAGCATATATCTGGTATGCAACAAGTTGCCCAACAAAAAATTAGGGAGAGGCTGGGCATGGTGGCTCAGGCTTGTAATCCCAGCACTTTGGGAGGCTAAGTCAGGTGGATCACTGAGTCCGGGAGACCAGCCTGGGCAACATGGCAAGACTGCATCTCTTCAAAAAAATGCAATAATTAGCTGGGCATGATTAGGCACACCTGTGGTCCCAAATACTCAGGA
This sequence comes from Mandrillus leucophaeus, assembly GCF_000951045.1. Classification (NCBI taxonomy): domain Eukaryota; kingdom Metazoa; phylum Chordata; class Mammalia; order Primates; family Cercopithecidae; genus Mandrillus; species Mandrillus leucophaeus. The sequence continues at coordinate 406,361 of NW_012102976.1, read as the reverse complement.
GGCTGATGTGGGAGGATCATTTGAGCCCAGGAGGTCAAGGTTGCAGTGAGTTGTGATTGCGCCACTGCACTCCATCCTGGCAACAGAATGAAACCCTATCTCAAAACAAAACAACACACACACCCACACACACACAAAATTGGGGTGAAAACAAAAAATTGGGGGAAGAAATTAGACATACGAGTTTTGAAGGCAGAACATCTGCCTTCTCGTTGCTGAGACAAGTCATCTATTTTTAACTTCCATCTTCACATTAAGGATTTCTCCCAGGCTATCCTTCAATCTCCTCCATCTCTGAATTCCAAAATTTTCTGTCCTTGCTCCTTGGGATGTTCCAGAGCCTCCTGTCAGATTCTCCAAGGCTCTCTGTCTGCTGGGACTGTGCATGCCCCACCAAGGCAGCATCTTACCAATATTGCAGCTTGGCCCCAGAATGGATTAAGTAAGTTTTGCTGAGCTCCTGCAGCAGGGTGTGTTTTTGTAAGGCTCACCCTCCTCTCAGAGTTGTGAATCATGACCGCTGACCCTCACTGAGCACACATATATGCTAGGCACGTGCTATGCTTTTTACGCACACCATCTTGGTTCATCCTAAGAAGAAGCTCATCCTCCTCATCAGCTCTGCTTTACAAATAGGAACACTGAGGAACAGAGAGGTTAAATGGCATGCACAGAGTTACAAATCTAGTGGTGGTGCTGGAATTTGAACCCAGTCAACCTGACTCCAGAATCTGTGTTCTTGATCATGATGCTGTTGACTGGTTCCAGAATTTAGCCCATTTCCTGCAGGGTCCTTTGAGTTACAGTCAATTGGGTCAGGTGCAGCTTTACCATGAGATAAGATAGGTGTTCAATAAATTCTACCCAAGAATCATTTGTTGAACATCTACTGGGTATAAGACACTGTGCTCACTTGTAAACCTGGGGTGTGGGTTTTGGTGTGGAGATGAAGCCTGCTATTTATTCACTGAATGATTGGGAAGGGAATCATTTTGTTTGTAAGAATAGTAGATCTGACCTGAGACAAAATTGTGATCTCTCTGTGTCTCATTGTCTGGCCTTTCTCGAACCCTGACCCTGTCCTTTCTTCAACTTAGGAAGCCTCTCCTGCTCCTCCACCCAGGATCTTCTCTCCATGTTTATGAAACCATTGCTGCACTCAGAAGCAGGTCAGGTGCCTCTCCGTGCATCTTTGAATCAGGCTTTACCTTCAGACCATCCAGGTGTGCATACTTCAACGTTTATCTAGTTGAAGCATCCCAGCCTCACTGAGCTTATACCTTGGGACACCTTGGAAGGTGAAGGCAGCCATGAGTCCTTATCATAGAGTAAAATAAGACAAGAACTCTAAGGGGGAATAAGTAAAGTGAGGAAAGTCCCTAAACTAAGTAACAAAAGGCATGGTTTTCTTGGAAATGATGATGGAAATATTAAAAATATTGATTGGTGGCGGAGGTAATACATTTCTCAAAGCTCATCAAATTGTGCTAAGGAATACCTGTGTATTTCTCTGTGTATAAATTTTACCTAAATAAAAGCTTTTTTTTCTGTCTAAGAAACAATGCCATAGTGCTAAAAGGACACTAGTAAGCAGACAGGCATTCCCAAGTGCATATAAGTATATCACCTAAGAGCCATTTGTTCAACAAATATTTATTGGGCACCTGATAAGTACCAGGGACTGTCCTAGGATCCATCAGCGAAGAGACAAAGGTCCCTGTCTCCATGGAGCTTCCATGCTAGCAGGGACCTTTAAAGTGGCAGGCAGAGGCGGGCGCTTTGGCTGATTGCTTTCCCTGATTGCTGATCTCAGGAGGAGCAACTGGAAGCTCTAGTCTCAGTGGCGCTCAGTGATTCACGGAAAAGGGAGATTCCTGAATGTTAAGTCTAGGGTTAGGCTCCAGTCCATGCTGAGGTCTGAAGGGAGTGGGTGGATGAATGGCAGATAGCTGAAAGAACACTTAGGGGGCTGTAGGTAGATGAAATACAGCTTTATTCAGCAGCTCTCTCATCAGCAGCTCTCTTACACTGTCTGCTGTATCTCAGCTGCTTGGTCCGGCTGCTCCCATGCACAGCTGCGCTGCTGGCTCTCCCTTCAGGGTCAGCAGCTTAACTCTTTCTCTGTCTGGGCATGAGCAGGCCTATACAGTGTCAGCAGGGCAATTATACCTTTTACAGACAATAGTGGCTTAGAGCCAAATGATGAGTCTTCCCATGTTATGGCTACATGGGTGTGATAACAAGTGGAGTTATACACCTATGCTCTAAACTTTCTGAGTCACTCTGGATGTTTATCTGGGGCTATCCTTGACCAAAGCATAGCCATGTTCCTTACACTGAAAAAGCCTCTGAAGGTCTAGGGGAAAAAAGTCCTTACATGCTTGGGGGCTACAGCTGCACTTTCCAGTGAGGCCCAGAAGAGTCTGCAAATCTTCCAGCCCCATCCCCAGTGTCTCCTTGTGGCATGGGAGGGTGGCTCACCCACTGCCTTACCATATGATCCGTGCCCTCTCCCCCAAGCAAGGCACCTCCACCAGGGGTCTGGTTTCCTTCAGGCACATCTGCCCACAGGGCACGGGCTCTGGAGGCTGGAAGCTCATTTTCTGAGCTCCAGGAAGGGCGGGGAGGTGTGGGTTCTTTTTGAAACCAGACCTATGTGCTTAGAAACACCACAGAAGGGCTGGGCAGAGCCACTGGGGGTTGGATGGGGTTTCTGTGAATCATAGGAACCCTAGGCTAGAAGAAGCCATCTGAGAGGGGATGTAGGTTCTTTTGAAGTCTCAAAATCTTTGTTTAAGAAAGAATCCAAGAAGCTTTGATCATGCAGCAAAGTTTATGACATTATATACATAATAAAGGACAATGAAGCAACATATAACCCTTGTTAATTAAAATGATCTAAATTACGTATAACCTCTGAATTTACGAAGATAGCACGATGTATGCAATAAATCCTATCTCACAGTCTTTTTTCAGTAACAACAAGGTATTAGAGGGGGTAGGGTTGGTGTTGTAGGTTGTGAGACTTGTGGTAACATTGCTTATCTCTTCCCAATTTTTGCTCTTTCTCTAACCCATTTTTTGTTCTTTAATTGACCACAGTCATCTTGTTTGCTTTCTGTTCCATTAGCTGAAAACTGATATGGCACTTCCAGGTGAACATGAGAACATCATTTGGAAGTTGAATAAGAAAAAAATAATCAAATTCAGAAAGAGTGTCCTTAGACTTCAGAACATAAAAAATTTCAGCAATTTTACAAAAAGACCAAACACTCCAGTGAACCTCAGGAATAAATGAGCACCCAAGTTCTTCCTTAGCACATTGGAACCATTCTCCAGAGGCTGTCTCACCTGATGGTTTACCCAGGGCAGCAGGTGGCCCGTAAGGGGCAAAAACAGAAGAGGAAAAGACACGGTCAGGAGAGATTGTGCACTCTTAATTGAAAGCTGATGTATTTTTGTAGGAGTTGGCAAATTTTTTCTGTAAAGATCGAGAGAGTAAATAGTTTAGGCTTTGCAGGCAACACGAGCTCTGTCAAAACAATTCAGCTGCTCCATTATAGTATGAAAGCAACATAGACAGTAAGTAAATAAATGGGCATGGCTGAGTCTCAATGAAAGCTTTATGTATGAAATGGGCCATGGGCTGGATTTGGCCCTTAGGCCATTGTTTGTCAACCCCTGTATTGTTGGCTAAATGACAGTAGGCTGGAGACAACTAAAAACAGGAGTAGGGGTTATGGGGCTGGAAAATGGAGGTAAAGACTATTCTGTGTTCACTAAACCTCCTTCCCTTTTCCTTTTCCTTCTGGACATGTGGTTAGACTATATGTTTCCAGCCTCTCTCATAGGTAGGTGGGGCCATGTGGCTAAGCTCTGAATAGTGGAATATGGACAGAAATGATGTACACCACTTTCAGGCCTGGCCCCACAGAAACTGCCCACGAGACCTCTGAGTTCTCACTCACTCTTCCTTTATCTGCAGGCTGGGCACAGAGGATCCAGAGTCCTCTGGTATTAGGCCTAGTCTGCAAATACAAACCCACGCATCTCCTGGTTCTTTCTCCCACACCCCACTACTACCTGCCATGGCAAATCAGACAAAATCTCTGGCAAGGCAATGGGGAAAGCCTGACCTGCTTTTAGAGAAGGCCATACTCCTGCTAAATATCAAAAGACAAGTTACTGATTTATACTAGAAACAGAAGGATACCTGTTGTGAGTGGATGGAGCAAGTGGGTGAAGAGTCAAGGGTGGCTGTTGGACAAGTCCTGTTGACTTGTGCAGAGGACTTTGAGGCCCTGGAAATGACAAAACCAGTTTGTAGAAGAAACCTGGGTTCCCACATAATAGGATTGAGCTGAACTTTCCTTCCAGCACTGCTGGACTTTGACATGAGCTAGACATTAACTTTTTATTTTGTCAAGTCACTGAGAACTGGAAGTTCATTTGTTACAGCAGCCAGCACTACTTATTGTAACCAATATGCAATCCAAGTATCAAGTTACTTTGTGCCACAGATCCCCCAGAAAGCCCAGGAATTGGATGTGACATGTACTTTTGAATGTGGGATAAGGGTGGAGTAGAAATTAGCAGAATTGTTTGAATTTTGAGAAAGAAAACCAGTCAGACCCTGAGATCCTAACCTAACTGCAAAGTTAGGGGACTTCCTTTTTAAAGGAGTTTTCAAATGTCTCATATAAAATTAGCCTATTTGACCGGGTACAGTGGCTCATGCCTGTAATCCCAGCACTTTGGGAGGCTGAGGTGGGTGGATCATCTGAGGTCAGGAGCTTGAGACCAGCCTGGCCAACATGGTGAAACCCTGTCTCTACTCAAAATACCAAAATTAGCTAGGTGTAGTGGAGGGCACTTGTAGTCCCAGTTATTTGGGAGGCTGAGGCAGGAGAATCGCTTGAACCTGGGAGGCAGAGGTTACAGTGAGTGAAGATCGTACCACTGCACTCCAGCCTGGGTGGCAGAGGGAGACTCCGTCTAAAAATAAAATAAGTCTATTTGATTCTCACAGAATTTTTGAGGAGGAGTGTAAGTTGGAATTGCTTAGTTATGAAAACAGAGATGATTTAAACTAGCTTGAGCAAAACTGGAGGATTTTTGATAAGAATACAGGGCATTCTCCTGAACTTGAAGATAAGAATGTAGCCCAGTCCTAGGTCAGGCCAGGGTCCTGGAAGTGGAAATCCACCAGGCCTGTTTGTCTCTCGGCTCTGCCTCTCTCAGAAAACTGCTTTGTTCTTCTGTAATCCAGATTCCTCGACCAAAGATGGCCAAGCCCAGAAACCAAGGTGTTTTACTTCTTCCTTTTGAAAAACCAGTTCAGAATGAACCTAAGTCTCCTGGTGCCCGTTCTAAAATCCCAGGAGAGAAAGTCTAGTACAAACACTGCTGCGGAGACCCAACTTAGAGTAAGGTTAACTCTTAAGAGGGTCAATGTGAGCTGTGCAGACTCCTCATGTAGGCAGGCAGGGCAGATAATGTTTTCCATATTTCACATAAGGAGTGACATAGGAAGAGCAGACACTATTGTTCTCATCTGGATTTTTTGTAGAAGGAAAGTGTGGAGTGGAGAGCTTAGTGGATTTTTGAAAGCCACCCAAACTCATCAGCAGGACTTGTCCAACAGCCACACTTGACTCTTCATCCACTCAAGGATACACAACAGGTATCCTTCTGTTTCTAGCATAAATCAGTAACTTGCCTTTTGATATTTAACAAGAGTATAGCCTTCTCTGAAAGCAGGTCAGGCTTTCCCTACTGCCTTGACAAAGATTTTGCCTGATTTGCCATGGCAAGCAGCAGTGGGGTGTGGGAGAAAGAACCAGGAGATCAATGGGTTTTTAGCACCACTAAGATGGTTTTGTGAACTAGAACTATTTGAAAGCCTCTGATATAACTCACTCCCTGGATTCTAGACTGAAAAAATACCTAACTGGTACAACTGAAAAGATAATTTAAAAAAATTCACACAAGTAGTAATAAACAGAAAAGTTCTGGTGAACAAGAATCTCATCTCTCAATACTGACCCAGCATAGTGCTTGATACTTAGTAGTTCCTCGATAAACTACCTAGTAGTTACTCAATAAAACTACTACTTGTAGTAGTTTGGTCAATCTACTTGTTGGAAGATTGGATGGATTTACCTTTTCTACAGAAAAATTAGGAAGTACTGAGAAACAAAAGGAAGACAATACAATTCCCATCACCTCTTGAAATATCTCCTTCATACTGTTTTATAAAAATGGGATTTTAGGCTGGGCACAGTGGCTCACATGTGTAATCTCAGTACTTTGGGAGGCCGAGGTGGGAGGATCTCTTGAGCCCAGGAGTTTAACACCAGCCTGGGCAACACAGTGGAACTCCATCTCTACAAAAAATTTAGAAATTAGCTGGATATAGTTGTAGTCCCAACTACTTGGGAGGCTGAGGAGGGAGGCTGGTTTGAACCTGGGAGGTCAAGGCTATGGTGAGTCATGGTCGCACCACTGCACTCCAGCCTGCACAACAGAGTGAGACTCTGTGTTTAAACAAACAAACAAACAAATAAAAATAAAATAAAATACATTTTAAAAATAGAATCATATTGTATTATACTGCTTTTTTCTTCTTTCTCTTTAACGTTTTGAGAATGTCATTTGTTGTGGCAGCCCAGGATTCCATCTTATGATCACATTCATTTATTAACATTGCTCTCCTCATTGAGGTTGTTTCTAGTTTTTGTTTCTTTTTTTTTGTTTGTTTTTTCCCCATTCTAAATAAGGATGTAATGAATTCCGTGGCACCTCAATCTTAGACGGTTTCCTTAGGGTAAGTTCCTAGAAATGGAATTTCTGGCTCAAATGGCTTATGCATTTTTAATGCTTTTGATGCATTTTGCCAAATGGCCTGCCAGCAAGGCTGAATCAATGCATGCTTCTACCAGCAATGTTTGAGAGACTCTATTTTCAAAGGTGTGATTAGAAAACAATCTTCTGCTTTGTCAAATGCTTATAGGAAGCTTGTCAGTCCTTCTTGTCCAAGGAAGAGTCCTGTCAGGAAAGACTGGACTGGGCATTTTAGTGCTTCAGAAGATGTCCTGCTGGCACCAGCGGGGAGCCTGTCAGGAGGGCACAGGTTGTGTGATCTGGAACAAACCATGAGCTCTTGGAAACACAAGCTGCCCTTTGCGATTCAGATAAAGAGCAGAAGAGAGGAAGTCTCGCGTTCACGCTCTCTGAAGGTCTCAAAGTGGTGTTCGACAAGCAGAGGCACTTTTTCAGTGCTTCCTCCAGAAACTGAGCCCTTCTGAGACCAGAGGCCATAGCATACAATGACTGCAGGAACGCGCATTGACCACCTGACGTGCAGTGTGAGTCTGAGGACCCCACGAAACTACCGCCTGGCTCCTCCCACCAGGGACTGGATAGGGGCCTGAGTCCTGCTTGGGCCAGAGCCCTGGATGACCAGGCTCACTGTCAATGACCTGAAAACCATCAGTGAATTAAGGACCAAATTTATTATGCCTGATGACAAAGCCTACATCTTACAGCACATTCATGATGACCCAAATCAAGGCTGCTGATTTTATAGATAAGCCCACAGAAACTGTTCACAGCATGTGTGAATTGCCCTGGGTCACATAGCCAGTAACTGGCAGTTTTAAAATTGGGAATTGTTTTCCTGAACCTTTATTATTTGGCCTTTTTACTGCCCTGTTGTGAGAATTCTCATTCTTTCCATCCCTGATTATGCCATCTTCAAAAGAACTACATCATGGGAGAAAACAGATTTCATCATAAGAAACACTAGGCCCATGTGTTAAGCGCTTACTGCCAGGGCAATGGTGCCCATGATGGAGTCTCCATCAGCTTGGATCAGAGTGAGGATGATGAGGAGCTCAACACCCTCTACCCACCTGACAGGGACATGAAGTGACAAGCAAGAAATAAACTTCGTTGTTTTATCAAGTCCCTGAGATGCAAGAGCTGTTTATGGCTGCAGCATATATCTAGAATGCAGGGAGATGAGCAGGTTGGTGGAGTGAAACGGAGAAAAAGTTACCTGCAGTAGAGCCGGGCCATTCTTAGCACCTTTCCTCCCTTGAGACCCAGGTGACACTTGACCTTGGTGTCCTCTACCACCTGGAACTCCCATATTAATGTATCGGTCATTCAGTGGAAGAAGTGAAAGTTCATCTTCTTGGGAGTGTGAGTGGGAAGGAGAAGATGAGAAACTGGGGGATATGGCTGTGAAGACAATGTCACGTACTTCACAGAACCACAGATGACCCAGTAGAACATCTGCAGAACTGCAGAATCGAGTGCCCTTTCCCTGTCCTCAGCTTCAGTCCCCAGCTCTGCAGCAGTTTCTGCTATTCAGCCTGCTGGACTTGACCTCCTGTCCACCAGGGAGCCAAATACATGCACTGTCCCTCCCCCATGTGGACTGTTCAGGGCCCTGGTTCAGGGTGTGGAGGTCCAATAGACTTAGGGAAACGTGGGGTCCTGCATCCCCATCCTCCTCATTATCCCCACCCCACGTCTTCTCAGTGTCCATAGTCTCATCACTTGACTGATCTTGGAAGGCCCCTCAGAACCTTGTCCTTCCCCATTTCATGGAAGTGAACAGTCCTCCACAAGATGGGAGAATCCCAGGACCCGTGGGTGAGCCATCCCTTCAAACCAGTGCCTGTTTGCAGGGTAGCCAGTGGGCACGCCTGGCAACATTGTTTCTTGGCCCCTGTCAAGAAACAATGTCATTTTTAGGTGCCACAGATGATAAATCAGTCTCTGCTCCCTTTCAACAGACTTTCTGCTGGAAGCATTTCTACAGATCTCTACTGTCTATAGTGATTCCAGAAGACGACTGTGTTTGTCGACAGCTTCCGTGTTCACCCGAGAGTGCTGCATTTCAGCCCTTCTCTTTTGCCAGGCACCTAACTAAATTGAGGCCAGCTGTAGTGGTTCATGCCTGTAATCCCAGCACTTTGGGAGACTGAGGCAGGAGGCTTGCTTGAGCCCAGGAGTTCAAGACCAGCCTGGGCAACATAGGGAGACCTCATCTCTATATACATACATACATACATACATACATACATACATACATACACACATACATACATACATACACACATAGGCCCATGTGTTAAGCGCTTACTGCCAGGGCAATGGTGCCCATGATGGAGTCTCCATCAGCTTGGATCAGAGTGAGGATGATGAGGAGCTCAACACCCTCTACCCACCTGACAGGGACATGAAGTGACAAGCAAGAAATAAACTTCGTTGTTTTATCAAGTCCCTGAGATGCAAGAGCTGTTTATGACTGCAGCATATATCTAGAATGCAGGGAGATGAGCAGGTTGGTGGAGTGAAACCACCAACCAAAAGAGAGAATATTACCCTTCTCTCTTTCTGATGTTTTCCTTACCCTTGAAGCAAAATTCTATTTCTTGGGGTTAGGGGTCACTTTTTACTACTCTCTAAGCTGTGATAATCCTTGGGAAACATGTGACAGATTTGAGTATCTGACTATTTTCCTTTCAGAGCCTCTTTAGCAGCCTTGGTAACTCCCATCTCACCTCAGCTTCTCACACCACCTCCTGCTCCTGGCTTTTTTCCTGCAAAGACTCCTGGCTTAGGAAGCAGGAGATCAGGATTTTGTTTCTACATCTATGGTAAACTGTGTGACTTTAAGCAATTGGCTTCATCTCCCTGGGCCTCAGCTTCCTTATCTATAAAATGGCAATATTGGCCAGGCGCGGTGGCTCACGCCTGTAATCCCAGCACTTTGGGAGGCCAAGATGGGCAGATCACGAGGTCAGGAGATCGAGACCACCCTGGCTAACACAGTGAAACCCCGTCTCTACTAAAAGTACAAAAAATTAGCCGGAAAAATTAGCTGGCCTGGTGGCAGGTACCTGTAGTCCCAGCTACTCGGGAGGCTGAGGCAGGAGAATGGCGTGAACCCGGGAGGCGGAGCTTGCAGTGAGCCGAGATCACACCACTGCATTCCAGCCTGGGTGACAGAGCAAGACTCCAACTCAAAAAATAAAATAAAATAAAATAAAATGGCAATATTAGATCACTTCAAGAATGAGTTCCAAGTCTTCTGTCAGTCCCCTCTCACCCTAGAACTGGCTTCACATCTCAGATCTCTAAGGCCAATATACTGTCCTTCCAGAGAGCTTATTTGAATTCTTCACAGGCACCTTCTTCAGGCAGGACCTCATCTCCAGAGTGTGACTCTCCCTGTGGGAACCCCAGGCCTTGCCCCGGGAGGGTGGGTGGTCTCTGGAGCATGATTCTGTGGTGTCCATCATCAACTGCAGCCCATCAGCCACCCAGAACTTGCTCATCTGTTTGGTACTCTGTTGCATCCATACATCCCACTTGTAGCAAATTTAGAGCACAGGAATTTCCCCTCTTTTAGGCCTTGGAGGGGTAGGGTAGGGTGTACCTTGAACTTACTGTCGTGTGAACACAGTTCAACTTTTCATTTCACTTTTATGGTGGGGCAGTAGGTAGTGTTTCATGTACCGTTTTCCAGAAAAGCCTGTGACAAGGCGCTACATCTCATCCTCCTGACCTCAAAGGAGCCTGGTGCTTTCTTCATTGCCTAACCAGGGAGTTACATTTGGTGGATAAAAGAAAATCTGCCTCCTCTCTCCTCCAGTGCCCTGGGTAGGTTATAACAGGTGCTAGAATGGATTAGAAAGAGAAGTGAGCTCTCTAGGTTAAAAATGGAAGCCATTCAGGCAAATTGAGGAAGGCTTGAATCCAGGCAAATACAAACACAGTCTCGTACTTCTGCATTTGCAAATGATTTGAAATCTGCCTAGAAAGTAGTATGTGACTGTATGGACGACTGAGACAAGCTAATCAAAGCAGGGGCCTGCTCAGTGAGGAAAACCTGAACCAAACAAAAAGCAAAGCAAAACCAAACAACAACAATGACAACAAAATGGGGTAATCAGCAGGGCTCTCAGGACTCCCCAGAACTACAGCTGAACAAGCTTGTTAAGGCGTAAGTGGTTGTTTTCCATCTGGCCGTAGCTGCTGGGTGCACTCGGGTGGCTTACTGGAATAAGGATGGCTGTCACAGCTGCATTCCCAGCCACTAATTAATCCCTTCTAACCATGGCTGGGAGGTGGGTCAGGCACATAAGCCTCTCCTGTAGGATCAACCAAGACAGTAGCCAGGTTCCCAGCTCACCACTAAGTGGCCTCAGCAGCCCAGACAGAACATTGCTGTCTTGGGCCATTCACCATTCTTCCTGAGCTGGTTCCCACTTGTATCATCTCAGGGAGCCTTGCGCAGGGTCCTGACAAGCAGTGAGGAGCAAAGTCCCACCATTGACAAAGCCACCTAAGCACTCTGGACTGGTTTTTCTCATCTGCAACATGAGAAATTTGCAAGCTCTACTATTCAGGTAGACTATTAACTGCAAAGTTGAGGTCCAGAATATAAAATATCAGGTGAGAGAATTGTTACCCTGATGTAACCCTAATGGTTAGGTGTCTTCTCTTGTTTAATCCTTACAATAATCTTATAAGGATGATTTTTGCTATCCCATATGACAGATGAGAAAAATGAGGCTCAGACTTGTCAAAACTTATGCAAGGAGGCCACGTAACTGGTAAGTGGCAAGATTTGAATCCTAATGTGTCTGTCTTCATGTTCTTTTCCTTTGCACCGTGTCTCTGAGTGGAGAGGCACTGACTTCCCTCAAAACCACTGCCTGATATGAAGAAGGCACCCCGATTGCACAGCCAATGACATTTGGAGTCCCAGATGATTTTATTACGGGGGAGGGAGGAAAGCCAAAGGCTGGTTTTCTCATTGACTTTGTAAGGAGCTGGTTGTCCTGCTAGAGACTACAGAAGTGATTTCGCTTTGGAAGGCCCTTTCACCTACAAGGAGCTCCAACGGTGGTATGAGAATGCTTTAGTGTGCTGTTCCTTTCAGCTTCTATGTCCATTGAGTTACGAGACTCTCTTACCCCTTTTTGTCATGTTTTCCCCTCTCTCCTACCCCTAATCCTCAGATATGCAGAGAATGTCTGTGAAAAGGAGAATGGAAAACTTCCTCAGTAAATTGGAAGAACTCAAAAGGCCAAGTAGCCTCTCAAAAGGCACCACACTCGCCACCTCCACTCCACCGCCCAACGCAAGCAGTAACCAGGACCCATTCACCTGCTTGGTTATTACTCCATCTACTCTTTAACTCATAGCAAAGATTGCAAAATGGCAGCTAGTATGCCAGATCTTGGGCCATATTAATCCACATAGTTAAAATTATTTTCACACGCAATATTTAATACGTATTGACTTTTCTTTTAAAAGAAAATCCAGAAGCTTTGGCAATAAAGGGCTCGCATTTATTTATGGCAATAATGGCTAGGTCTGGGTGGCAGCTGCCCACGTGGCCCATTTTATTTCTTTAATATCACATGCTTCCCCCTTGTAGGCATTTGAGTCTGTGCCCTTTGATGCAGGCTAGCAATGGATTTTGCTACCTCAGTCTATCTTCCTATCCAATTCTGTTAAAACCAAACACTAACTTGAAGACAAATAAGGAAAACTCACGCATTTTCTGAGGAGTAATTATATTCTTTCTAAAAAAAAAGTGAATACTTTTCTTAAATACAATTATGCTTATTTGAAGTTCCCAATAAGAACTGATTTTCTACCCTCTGCCATAATTTTAGGAAGACTTTGTCATCATATTTCATAAATGGAATTTTGCTATTTTCAATCCGCTAGGAATTTCTGGGTTCTTCATGCTCTCTTTGTCTTAGTTTACTCTGAGGATCTGGATGTACAAGTGAAGACATTCTATAGGAAACACTAATCCCAGGCAACAGTAGTAGGGGGTGGGGGGTGTAATACCAGGGAAACATAATAGCCATGAACAGCATTTCTCTGGCTCCACTGTCATTTACCTTCTAGGAATTCTGCAACCACTCAAATAATTCTGAGAATTTGCAAGAATTAGCCATCTGTGTAGCCGGTCTCCAAGATGGCTCCCAACAGTTCCACTTCCTGGTATTCATACCTTTGTGTAGTTCCTGCTCACATTGGATAGGGGTAACCTATGTAAGAAATGGGATATTGTGGAAGGGTAGCCTCTGAGGCTAGGGCATCAAAGACATTGCGGCCTCTACCTTGTTCACTCTCATATCAGTCCCTAAGGGGAACACAGCTGCATGTTGTGACTACACTCAGGCAGTTCTGTGGAGAATTTCGTGTGGCTAACAGCTATATGAATGAGCCATGTTGAAAAGTGAATCCACTAGCCCCAGTCAAATCTTCAAGTGACTGCAGCTCTGGCTGATCGCTTAACTGTATGTAACATGACAGACTCTGAGTTACAATTACCTAGCTAAGCTGTTTCCGGTTTCCTCACTGACAGAAACTGTGTGAGATCTTAACTGTTTGTTATCATTTTAAGCCTCTAAATTTTGGAATAATTTGTTGCAGAGTGATATATAACCAGTACCACATCTTGGCTACCATTCATTCATTCAACAAACATTTATTTATTTACTTTTTTTGTAGGTGGTGGAAGGGACTCTGTTTTGCTATGTTGCCCAGGCTGGTCTTGAACTCCTGGCCTCAAGCGATCCTCCCACTTCCACCTCCCAAAGTATTGCGATTATAGGCATGAGCCACCATGTCTGGCTTATTTGTTATTTATTATGTGTTAAACGTCATGCTAGGTGCTCAGGATGCAGTAGAGTAAGACTAGTATAGTACCTGTCCTGGTGGAAATTATTATCTAACGGGAGAGATGGATATTAAGCAAGCATACAGAGGAGACAACATTGAGAGGAAAGGAGAACACTTTAGGATAAAGGTGGGGAAGTTGAAGAAAGGACATTAAACCTGAGTCCTGAGACTAGAAAGCACCAGGAGGTGCCTGGCCTTTTTCCTTCTCACCTGTCTTGGTGTTTTCACTTTTTGCTGCCTTGAGTTCCTCTGAACTTGAGGCTGGGTGTTAAAGAAACTAACAAATGAAATGAAATGATAGAGAAATCCTGCTTTTCTTAGGGGCAAATCTCCCCTATGGTGGAAAATGCCCCATGCAGGATGAATGCTTTAAAAAAAACCCAGGGGAGCTTGTAGTGGCCAAATAGCTCTGCATAAGGAAGGGAGCTGGGGGATATTTAGAAGCTGCCTAAAAGAGGGGCCTGAGAGGGAATAGAAACTAAGAGAAACTTGGAAGAGAAAAAAAAAGTCTAACAGGAATTTTTATGCCCTCGTTTCTTGGGTGGTATGTGATAAAATGCACTTCTTCCCACAAAATAGTAAAATTCCTTGTTCCCTAACGCTTTCTGGAGTAGTTTTGCTTCTTGAGGATTCAGCAAAGCACCACATCCTTCTTCTGGGTTGGCTTCAGGTGAATCCAAGGCTTGTTCATAGGAGACCAGCCACCTATGGTTTGGACATAAAAATGTAAATAAATAAATGCTCCTGATCATCACTATAATTCCAAAATAGACAGCTATACTCCTGATGCTTGATGATGGCATCACTGTCACTGCTGACAGCTGTACAGAGGTTGTTAAAAGCAGGCCTGGATAGGTGCTGCTGCAGCTGCCAACACTGCTGCCCAGCACCATGCCGAGCATTTACACACTGCTTGGGAAATGCAGACTGGCTGCAAGACTGAATGAGGAAAGCTGCCCATCTGCCACTACCTTCCCCTTTCATGCTCCAGGGAGTGGGGTTCACGAGGAAGCAGGGGGTTTAGCAGGGGGTTTATGGCCGCGTCCTTGTTCTAGCACTCAAGTGTGGCTCCACTGAGCAGGGCCTGGGACCACAGAGTTACCACTTCCTTCTCAACTTGCCTGTCTTCCTGCATCAAACTGCCTGAGCACTTCTTCCCTTAGGATGACTTCTTTACCAGAAGCACCTGCTTGTTTTACCCCACTAGGCCTCCACTGGCCTTTAGAAAGCATCTAGCCTTTTCTGACCTTGAGGGCGAACATGACTTGGGTTTAAATAAGGAATTTCTGCAGCCTCTGGTATTCTCTGAGTGTCCAAACCAAACATAAGCCCAGCAGCTCCTGAAGTTCCACACCCACACTGCCAGTACAGTAGATGCTAGCCCCATGTGGCCACTTACAGTTAAATTGATTAAAATGACATAAAGTGGAAAATTCAGTTCCTTAGTCACCCTAATGCTCAAATATGGCTAGTAGCCATTGTACTGGACAGTTGATATTATAGTACATTTCCAACACCACAGAAAGTTTTAGTGGATAATGCTGTGTCTTGAGCCAGAGTTCATAGAATGAATTCTGCTATCTAGGAGCTGGCTACTACGATTAAACAAGGAAACTGTCCACTCAGGTTAAACAGCGGAAGCCCGTCTCACCCATGGGCTAGGTACAAAAGTCAACAGATCTTTGTTTCTTTGGCTGAGGAAAGATTTGGCTTGTGGTTAGGGGCCATGCATAAGAAATACTGATGGTATCTTTGTACACTGGCGTAACACTGCAGGGAGATAAAGGGCTTAACCATGAGAGACCCAGGAAGCAGAACCAACTGAAGGCACATTTGAATCACCTCCCCATTCTTGGGCTCCTTTCTCTTTCAATGGAATGACAGGTGGAATTGTCCCTGTGGTATTTATTTATTTATTTACTTGAGACAGTACAGGAATGCTATCAGCTCACTGCAGCCTCAAACTCCTGGGCTCAATCAATTCTCCTGTCTCAGCTTCCCAAGTAGCTGGGATTACAGGCATATGCCACCACATGTAGATAATTTAATTTATTTTTTATTTTTATTTATTTATTTTTTTAAGAGATAAGGTCCTGCTATGTTGCCCAGGCTGGTCTCCAATTTCTGCCCTCAAGTGATCCTCCTGCCTTGGCCTCCCAAATCTCTGGGATTAAAGTGTGAGCCATGGCACCCATATATAGTATTTAAACAGTTTTTTGCTTTGTTCTATATTTTGGTGATAAATGCATGGAGCTGAAGTTTGAGTACATTCAATGATGTGATTCCTTGTAGATAGTCCACAAAGCAGGCCTTTCTTTGCCCCAGGCTTTGTTCAAGGAAGGGTCTGCTCTCTACCGGAGACCCATGTGTTTTGCAATTAAAGAACATCAATTTCCTCCCTGAACTCTTTTCTTGGGAGGCTAGAATTTCAACCATATCACCGAGCATTAGGAAACACAACCCTGGCCCCATAGATCAAACCCGAAGTTAGTATGTACTAGTGAGTTTTGTGCCTGTAAACATGCAAAGGGGATTTAGGTCCTTAGAAACACGGCTACAGTCCTTTAGACCAGTCCCCAGCCATGGACCAGTAATAGTTGGTGGCCTGATAGGAACCAGGCCACACAGTAGGAGGTGAATGGTGGACGAATGAGTAAAACTTCATCTGTATTTATAGCTGCTCCCCATTGCTCGCATTGCCACCTGAGATACCTCCAGTCAGATCAGCAGTGGCAATAGATTCTCATAGGAGTGTGAACCCTATTGTGAACTGCTCATGTGCAGGATCTAGGTTGTGTACTCCATATGATAATCTAATGCCTGGTGATCTTTCACTGTCTCCCATCACCCCCAGGTGGGACTGTCTGGCTGCAGGAAAACAAGGGCTCCCACTGATTCTACATTATGTTGAGTTGTATAATTATTTCATAATATATTACACTGTAATCATAATAGAAATAAAGTGCACAATAAATGTAATGTGCTTGACTCATCCCAAAACGATTCCCCCTCCTCCCTGTCTGTGGAAAAATTGTCTTCCACAAAATCAGTGTCTGATGCCAAAAAGGTTGGAGACCATTGCTTTAGACCCTTCCCACCTACCCCCATCACCCAAGACATGGCAAGCTCTGTCCTCCCCAAACTTCTGTAGCTTGCTATGTTCTGCCTACTCAGGCTGACTCTAATTATCTATTGACATTCATCTTTACGTGTATTTTATATGTACACATCTTGTCTTCACAGCTAAATCATAAATTATTTAAGGGTAAATGGTATGTGTCTTTTCCCTGTTTGGTACCCCACAATGTCTAATACGCCTTCAGATACAGTGCTTCTTTCACATCTAACTGCATTGGCACCAGTTATGAGTGATTCTCTCATAGGAGAGAGAAACGATGGCTATGGTTAACCAGACAGATATGTTTTTTAATTTGTTTTAATTATGTACTTAATTCTGAAGGATTGTAAGGGGACTCTCATGTCAAGGATTTACATCATTTACAAAACCAAAAAGAAAGTTAGTTGCCTTAAAACAAACCAACCTGTGAGGTGACCCCAGTGTCGACTGTAATCAGAGCCCTGTGAGAGCAGATCCATTTCCAACCTCTTCTAATAAAAGACTGTGGTCTTGTGCTCCATAGTGTGTATGATTTTTTTTAAATCTGAGGATTTAAAAAATGTGTGATATATGGTTAATTAGAATCTTAGAGTAACAGACCACACTACTACATGAAGATTCTCATTTTAAAAAATGTTTTCAGCAGTTTCTCATCATTTGGTGCATCTCTTCCTTGTTCACTTTTTATTATAACACTAAATATCATTTTATGCTGAGCTAAAGGTCGTTGTTATTGCATTAAGAGAAATCTGTGCTTTCTAATATTGGAACAGCTGCAATAACTTAGAGTAAAAAAAATCCCTAAGTATATTTTACAAATGCTATTCTAAATATTGCCTAATACACTGCTAACTTTGGCTAGATTTTAAATAAAATGAGAGTCCAGTGAAATTATATGTAAGGCATATTCTGGTGAATTGGAGCATAGTCTTAAGGATTAGCAGTTTTTACACTGTTTCTTTATAAAACTGTGGAGGATTATTATGGAAATTGATGTCATGATTATTTTAAACTCTGGCTTTATTAGCTGTAAGAAATGCTTTACTCCTGCATGACCTGCTGTCACCTCTGGCTCTCCAAGCTCACCATAACAAGTGGCATTGCAGTCCTTATTTCCCACAGGAGGTCAGTTAAGGCTGGAGGTTTAAAGCACCAACCTGAGCACACATCACAAATCCAGGAGGCGTGGACGCCCCATTCCCAACTGCTTGTTGTCACCAGAGACTCACCACTTTGCTTCCTCCTGTTCCCATCCCAACTGTTTAGGTAAGCTTTGATAATTTGCATCTGTCGTTTTAGAATTAATAACAGAATACTGACAGAAAGGGATGTGTTGGGGTTATTAGCAAACATTTGTTATTGTTCTGACTCAGGAAAGCTTGGAAGGCCCCCAAAACCCCACATCATCCCCAAGGCCTGTGGTTGGCTTGCAGCTTCCCAGGGCCTATTATTTAGGGACTGTCTGTGTTGTCCTATCAGACAATGATGCCTCCTCACCCTCTGTTTGTTCATCCAGTCACCATCTTTCCCTGGGAGATGGAAGGGTGTATCAAAGCAAGAGAAAGAGTCAGTGGTTATTTCTTCCTCTGCTCTCTAGGTTGGGTATTGTTTCTGTACCTTAGATACACCCATTTTAATTAATTATGAAGTCTATGTTTTGCAAGGCAGGTCTCTGCCTTATGCAGAAGATTTTGTGTGTGTGTGTGTGTGAAAAATCGTTGTGAAATTAATCTGATGATTTGGAAGCAAGTGGCTCGAGGCAACCATGCAACATTATGTACACACTCAGTTGCATTTTCCTGTGAAAGGAAGCCTTCAAATTCATTTCTAAAGTGCCGTGAAAGCTCACTTGGGCCACTGCTGCTTGCCCTTTGCCTCTTTACAAGCTGTAAGCCACCAAGTGGACTTGCATCAGAGAAAACTGAGTTGCACCTTGACAATTCTTCAGTGAATAACTAATTGAAATATTTACCAAGAAGGAAGACAGGCCTCCCTAAGAACTTTAATCTTTCTAGGGGCAATCGCTATTTAAAATAGGTGTCAAAGTGCCATCTAGTTCCCAAACCAACCCAAAGAAGGAGGATTTTTACAAGACTCAGTTGAAAGGCAAACTTTCTTTTACTACAGTGTTTTATTTTTGAGGTAGAGGCAGAAGTGAGCAAATGAAATGATAGAGAAATCCTAGAGAAGAGAAGGTTAAGTCAAGGACAATGACACATAGTTGTAATGTTGTAATGATAGTTGCAGGATCTTGGCAGAGAAAGATGTGCCTGTGTTGAAATGCAGTTTTCACAGAATGATATCCATAGATTGGAATCTCAAGGCCTGTACAACCCAACAGTTAGGAGTTCCCAAAGGCAGCGTCATTTAATCTAAGATTCAGGAGACCCAGGACCACCTATACCATCCAGGGTGCTTCTTGTTTTTCTTTTCTTTTTTTCTTTGAGACAGAGTCTAGCTCTGTCACTGCAGGCCGGAGTGCAGTGGTATGATCATGGCCTACGGCGCCTCAACTTCCCTGGCTCCATCGATTCTCCCTGCTCAGTCTCTTGAGTAGCTGGGACTATAGGCATGTGTTGCCACACCTATTTGTTTGTTTGTTTGTTTTCAATTGAGATGGGGTCCCCCGAAGTTGCTCAGACGGGTCTCAAATTCCTGGAATATTTCTCATGATCCTCTGGCCTTGGCCTCCCAAAGTACTGAGATTACAGGCATGAGCCACCACACCTGGGTGGTTTTGAAAATACAGACCTCTGGGCCCTACTCCAGACCTGGTGAAACAGAAATCTCCTGGGGGTTGGGGGAACGGGAGAGCTATCTGCCTGCTAATCACACTAAAGTTTAAAGCCACCAGAGACCTCTGTCTTTTATACTCACTGATGGATCCAAGTGACATAACTCAATAAATACCTGTTGAATGAATGAAGGCCTTAAGGGTTCGTGGTACTCAAAGGCTCCAATTACGGATATATTTTCCAGGCCATCTAATCCAAAATGCTGTCATAAGTAAAATGTCACATCCCCCAAGAGGCATTCCTAACCAGGCTAGGGAGCAAGGGAAGCTCTCCTATCTTTGTCCAACAGCCTCAGCGAACTGTCCCTACCTTAACAGGCCTCATCTGCCAGTACTTAACTACAAAAGCTGTGACAGAGGAAGCAGCAAACCAGCCTCACAATGCTGCACTCTAAAAAAAGATGGGATCAATAAAATTAAGGTATAAATAGGGCCCTAGATATAGCATGTGAGTAAATCTGTCACCCAGCAATGACAGAAGTTGGGCAAACTTCTATAAGCCATACAGTTTTATCTGTAGGCTGAATAGCCAAGAGATTAAATTTCTTCCCTAATCATTCAAACCACACGAAAGAGAAGGCAAGAGAAATGCAATCTTGTTTCTGTATCTACATTGTGCTAAGATTGTATTTGCTGATAAAAACCCACTGCATCCTTCAACATCTGAATGGATTAACTGTAGTATATCTATACAATGGAATGCAATAAAAACTATTGATATACACAAGAATGACTCAAATGCATTATGCAAATTGAGAAGCCAACTCTAAAAGATTACATGTCATACGATTGTTTTTAAGAAAACATTACAAAAAATGCAAAACTATGGGGAGGGATAATGGATCTGTGGATGCCTAATTAGGATTAGGAATGGGGGACAAATTTATCTGCAAAGGAGTAGCACAAAGGAATTTTTTGAGATGATGAAATGATCCCATATTCTGATTGAGATGGTAGTTACATGACTACATGTATATGTTAAAACTCAGAACTTTATACCAAAAGAGTGAATTTGCTGTAGGCAAATTATATTTTAAAGGAACCCACTGCATTTGCCATTCACAATGTAAGTTATTAGAACTCTGAGGGCCCTGAGACACTTTTCTTCTGTTTATCAGTGTGGGGAATGCAGGAAAAAGTTATCTTGAGGCACAAGTGTGAAAGTGAGGAATCACTGCTAGGCCTTAGAGTCTATGCTAAGTACATTATACCTGGCGCCAAATGTAGCATGTTAGAAACTGGAAACCGTTTTGTAGAAAATTCCTTTATTATAGTGCAAATAACTTTCAGCAGTGACATAATGTAACAACACATTTAGCAACATTTTACACCACGCAGTAAATAAGAAAGTGTTTCTTTGAAAATATGTCATCATAGGAACATTATTTCTACATTAATGCCAGAAAATGCCAAGGCCGTTTATCTCAAGGCAACAGGGCTCCCTCCTTCCTTTTGGGTATCTTCTTTTTAACACAAATGAAATGACTTGCCGTTTTAACAAATCCTCAATTATAAAAGCGATGTCTCAGGGGGTTTTGAACTAAGGTCGGCAAGATTTGAAATGGGGCTTCAAAATTTTAAATAATAATTTAAAAATACTTCTGGAATAGCCCAAAAACTAGAAGTCACTTCTATTAGGTTTTAAGTAGATATACACACTCACTCCAATTTTACTGCAGAAATGGACAGATTGTCTAAAGCCTGCTTTCTATTCCCCCAGAGCCTGATTGTTATTTATACTCCTTGGTTTTGGTTATTGCAGAACTGGGGCTCTGGTCAGAAATAACTCCTCACATACCCAAATACTTTCCTGTGGAAGCTTTAAATTGCACTTTCCATCCTGAAATTCTCACCTTAGACCTCACAGGCCCAGGAGAGGGTGTGAATACTGTTTCCAGTTTACATCTAAAGCCCCTTACTAATTTGGGCTATACCTGAATCAAATCATCACATCATTTAGATTAATCCCAATAGGCTTATCCAAGAGGTTCCCACTAAACTCACAGAGAAACAAACAGTTAACATTGTATTTTCACACTAAGCTGCCTCAGGGCTTGGCTGCTAATGAGTTAGCTGATAGGTAGACAGAATAAGAGTCTCAATTCCAATCAGTTACACACCCTGCTCCTCTAGTTTCTGCTGAATTATGCAGTGGGTGGGAATGGTTGGCCACTCAAAAGAGTCTTCCTATGGGGCTCTTCCACCATAAGTTGAATCAAAACTCCCACAAATGTTATTTCAAGGTGCCCTTTAAGTCTCTATACAAACACTTCTCAAAATTTAGGGACTTTGAAGTGACAAGCCATGAGAAGTTAATCACAGGCTTGAAAATACCTGGAACCACAGAGCAGCCCCCACGGAACAGGCTGAATATGGTTAAATAAGTTGGCTGGTACATAAAGCTTTTCAATATACAGCCAGTCTTGTTGGATACAGTATCTTCTTATATAACACAATGGAACTGTGCTAAACAGTTTCAAAGTTGAGAAGAATCCAAATATATCACCTATAAAAAATTCACAATTTTAGTTTGTTTATTTTAGACTTTGGTACTGAAACACTGTCTACATTCTTGACACTTGAAAATGACATGGTCACTTCAGTGCCTCTGCATGTTGTGTAAAAAAAAAAAAAACTCAAAAAAGCAAAGCAGGACAAGGATGTGTCATTGCAAGACACAGTATGCTGTACAAACAAAACCTAAATTATATATAAATACACCCCCACCCCAGAACCCTGTCTTCCCTCACTACCTGATCAAAGCAATGCCAAGGGTCTCTCCCTCCAGGGCCAATGTAGCTTGTAAAGTCCAGAACCCAGGACTTTAAGCATCCCTTGCCTTGCGGTGACATTTACAGTACTGCAGCCTCCTGTTGGAGTCACCCTGTTTGATCAGTTCCATAAGTGCAGGGAAACGCCTACAGCTTAATTGGAAGCATTCACTCTACTGGCTGGATTCAAAGACCTGGAGTCCTGGGAGTTAACCTTTCAGATAAACTGGATCATTTCCTAATCTGAATCCCATCTAATCCTACTATCTCCTCAGAGCCAACACAGTAGGAAGCATCTTCTACTCTGAAGCTTCCAAAGGCATTACTTAGGGATATTGGTGAGGGTCACATAAGAAAAGTTATACAATGAGCTAACAGCTTAAGTTGATATAAATTACTTCCAAGTAAGTTATTCAGGGCCATTTGCTTCTGCTTTACACTGCATTCCACAGTCATTTTCATATTATTCCTTTAAAAGTTTATATTATAGTCGCTTTAAAAATTGTCTAAGCAGTCACCTCTTGTGTTTTTGATTAATTTAATAACAACTTAATGAGCTATTATATAAATCAAGAGAGAAATAATTAGTCTTAAGGAAGCCAATACTGTGCTAATTCCCAGTAAGGAGAAAAAGCAATGTAAATAGAATTTTACATAACCAACAATAACTTGAAAAGCAGTTTTATCAAAATGGTTTTGTAAAGGTTTCCCAAAAGCACTTACAGCAATTTATATCAAGAGATCCTAAGTTTAGGGGTATGGAGAATCTCAATTCGTTAAAGCAGAAATTCACCAGTTTCATAATTGTAATATGTAATTTTCTCCCCTAGGACCTAAGATATTTATACATTCAAAAGTTTATAACTTGCTGTTCTTGAGACATTGTTCGTTCTCTAATACATACATTGAGTAAAATAAATAACTACAAGAAAGCTTCAACAATCTGAATTAACATTATGCTGTGCAAAACAAAAACAAAAACAAAACAAAAAAAAGTCAAATCTTGAACAACCTACATTCTATGTAAATACCCTGACTAAAATATTGGTTGTGCTACACAATTCCACTTCAGCGCAGAAATGCATTGATTTCACTGTACCGTTGTTGTTGGCTTTTCAAGTGTCTTTAGCACTTCTGTTTCTAAGCATTGCCTTTCTTTGAAAAGATGAATAATTTGCTACCAAATCACAAATCATCACAAATCCATTTTAGTGTGGTCTGAATAAAATCCAGCATAAATGTATTATTTTATTCTGGGTATAATGGCTCGGTGTCTTTGTCCCAACAGCTTTCTTCTTAAGGGCAAACCACGGTTGAAGTTGTCATTTTGGGTTTAAACTGTACAAAAGAAGAGACAGTGAAGCTTGCCATTTGTTTTTGTTTTCTTTTTAAGTGTCCAGATCTTGCTAGGACACTTCTTCCAGACCAACAGTCAAGACAGTTGTGGCACGTGATCCTATTTGAAATAGAGGTGGTTTAAATCAGCCAAGCTTGGTGATCTGGAGGTCTCCGTTTATCTTTATGGTGTCAATTGCAGATAACGTTTGAATGCGATGGTAAAAATCAAAAAGTTGGTGTCCATCCACAAACACTCGGAAACGTGGGTGCTCACAAAGAATTTCCACCTGGAAGAAACAAAATAATAGTCCACAATTTCAATGAACCCTACTGGGGAAAACAAATAATACTTCATTTTAGAGAAAAAAAGGCAGTATCTTCAGTGGTTCACAAACATTAGAAGGCATTGAAACCTGCAGAGGGCTTGTTAGAACACAGATTGTTGGGCTCTACCTTCAAAATTTCTGATTCAGTAGGTGTTAAGAATGTGTGTTTCTACCAAGTTCCAAGGTAATGCTGATATTGCTAGAATACAGAACCCACTTTGAGAACCATTGCTCTACACTATTCAATATAATACCTTTTAAAGATTTAAAACTTCATTCCTTTAACATATCTCCCTTCTGCCTATACTCCAGAAAGTGATGTAAAGTAGCATAGATTTGTTTATATGGCACTTAATGCCTCCACTGTCATCCCCTGAACTATTCTATTCCACCTTCAGAAGGGCCCCTCACAAGGCAGAACTGGCATCCATTAGTAGCAGACCATAATAGTCTAGACACTCAAAATATGCTAAGCACTAAGGCAGAGAGAAGGTTACACATAGTAATTACCACTGGACAAAGAACATGTAATTAACAAGGTTTTGTTGAGTCAAACAGAAATACCGGTTCCATAAGGTAAAAGCTTTTTCCTCAAGTAATTTACCATAAAGTTTAATTACTGGTAGTGTGCTATGATGGGTTTATTAAAAGCATTGGTATTCACCATGTAAGGAGGCTCCATATGTGATATTAGTCACATTTAATTCATATTACTAAAATTTTATCACCAAGAAAGGCCTATTTCACTTCAGTTTTGTTGTTGGGAGCATTATATTCCTCCTGGCAGTCAGAAGCTGTGGTTATTCACATTCATGAGCTATGCATTAAGGTTCATCACTGAGAAACTATCCTCACCAAGAGGAGCCCAAGGGGACATCACCATTCTAGAGAAGGGGGTGAGGAGAGAGAATGGGTCAAGGGTGCTTTCCAGAGACTATAACTAGAAGGGCAACTATCTCAATTCTACCACCGATGCAAAGATCATGGATTCTTATTTTCCCCTCAGAATGTAAGAAGGGAAGTGAAATAATTACTTCTTCATGAGGCACTTGAAAATTTCTAGATGAAGGGTAACCAGTTAAGTGTAGTTCTGTTTTATTGGGCTCATATGTAACATGGAGCTTTTAACTGAGTTGTCATTATTGTGATGTAATGTGAAGGTGTAATGACAATTCATCACTAGGTCTGACCCCTTTTCAACACCATTACTACTTGCATTTCCTTTTTTTTTTTTTTTTGACAGAACCTTGCTCTGTCACCCAGGTTGGAGTGCAGTGATGCAACCATAGCTCACTGTAGCCTTGAATGTCTGGGCTCAAGCGATCCTCCCGTCTCAGCCTCCCAAATAGCTAGGACTACAGGTGTGTGACACTACGCCAGGCTAATCTTTTTTTTGTTTTAAAGAGGCAGGGTTTTTGCTATGTTTCCTAGGCTGGTTTTGAACTCCTTTGCTCAAGCAATCCTCTTGCCTCAGCCTCCCAAAGTGGTGGGATTACAGGCACAAGCCAATGTGCCACTACTTGCATCTCTTATTTGGCATTGCCTTTCATAGAGGAAGGTGCTGCTAATGCTGCTTGACTGAATGAAAAGTTTGGATTGTGCTTCCTGCCCAAAAGATAGTGGGGAGCAAATCTTTATTCATCCAGTCCCAAGGGAAGGAATTTGTCAGCCAGTCTGTAACCGTGAAATAGACTGCGGTTAATTAATCCAGAGCGGGAAACAAGGACACAAACATGGCCTCATTAGCGAAGGGAACAAGAGAAAATGAAATGATCATCATCATATTCTTTAAAATGTCATACAAATAAGGCTGAGAGCTAATAAGTAGCTCTCAACCTTATTAATATTTATTAATATTTAATAAGTGGGTACTTATTAGTATTGATTAATCAAACAGATATTTGGGGGTAGGTATCTACTATATGTTGGGTACTACATAGAAAAGTTACTTATTCTTAACAATTTGGTCACGTAAATATGGGTCTATTTAAATGTGTGAGCTGAACAGAACTAACAGTTACTATGGCAAGTGTTAATTTACATCAGCAAACAGAGTTCTTTTGATCTTTTTTTCACCATTGGGTGACAAATTTCCTGGACATGCAAAAATTCTGGCCGCTTCAAGTGTTCTTGGCACACACTAGGTAAGTCGAACATTATCACCCTGACAGTGGCTGGAGCCGAGGCACTCGAGGTACTTACCCTGAATGGCTGGTCTGGAATGAATGGGAAGTAAGGGATTGCTGACTGTTCTTCACCCCTCTCCCCAGATATACAAGAATTTCTGAGTAGCTGCCGATCTGTGAACACAGCTTTGAGTTCAATTGCCACATCGGCAGGAGGGTCTTCAGAGTCCCCACAGGTCAAACTGATTGCAAAGCTGAAAAGAAAATCATCTCATTGATTCAGGGTTGGATATAAAAACATTTCAAAATGACCCAGGTGCTTATATTTCCTGTTCCTCCTCTGGGTTTGCCCGTTTTTAAGAGGCCACTACTCTTCAAGAGAGGTTAGATTATGGAGAAGTAAGTCAAGCCAGTTTATTTTGTTACCTAAAGCAAGCTCTGGTGAAAACTTTGGTGGAGCTGAAAATGACTAAAATTAGCGATTTCAAATACCCCAAAGCGACGACACATCTATGTCTTAATCCACTTCGGAATTCTCAAAAACAGCCACAGAAATTGACCACGGGAAATAATGTTAAGTTGGGTTCTTATTCATCTTGATAGTTCTTGCTTCTGGCACCATGTTTCAAAACCATAAAAAAAAAAAAAAAAAAAAAATCCTTTGGCCTCCCTAAGGGTCAAAGAGAAAATGTGGGCCTATATTTATAATCTCTGATATAAATAGCTGTCTGGAGAAATGATGGCTGGGATTCATACACATTCTTTTCATGGGAACATGGTACTTTCTTGGCACTGGCAACTAGCAACATTGTGCACAAGGAGAGGAAGAGGAGGAGTGCTAAACCACAACAGGAGTGGGCAGGGCTCAGCCACAGCCTGATAGTTCTGTAAAGACTCTGCCTTACCTCTCTGGGTTGAGGTCTACGATGCCCATCACTAACACCTTCTTGCCTGGTCTCATGCCACCTTTAATGTGCCCACAAAATGGAACTATCTGCAAAGGGTGGGAGAACAAAAATGAGTTTCACAGCCTCTTAGGGAAGAGCCAAGACCTCAGATCCTGAAGGCCTGACCCATTGGAAAATGCAATAAACAAACGAATAAAATTTTAAAAAGCAATGAGAAAGGAGGAGGGTACAGGCAGAGACACAGAACACAGAGAAAAGCCATTTACCAGTCGTGGGAAGTACACGTCCGCTTGAACTGGAGAGCTCAAAGAGTTGTTTAAATGGCCATCATCTAGTTTCTAAAAATAGAAGCACACAGATTGGCTTTCCATGGGCTCTTTTTTGGGGGGCTGGAGGAAGAACCCACACAGATGTGGTGGAATCCAGCAGTCTTCCACACGCACACAGTGTCTGCCGATGATGCCTCTTCACTGTCTCTTAGATAATCTCATAACCCCCGAACAAAACCCATCCTTTCCACCCGGTGGTTAAGCTTCTGAAGATCCGCAGACCCTTCAGATCCAGATCAAAATCAAGGTCGAGGTCCACCGAGGAGCCAGAGCCCCACGCCGGAGGAGGGCAGGCCCCTCTTCAACCGCAAACGCTTCTGGAAGCGCGGTGGGCCAGGCCTGTCCTCCGGGACGTGGCTGAAGTGGAGCTGCCGTGCTCAACTTCTCTCGGGAGCCCCGGGCGCCGACCCATTTCCAAGGGGGAATCCCCGGGACGTCGGGGGCGGTGGCGGGGC
>NW_012102976.1:321287-377466 GCF_000951045.1 Mandrillus leucophaeus | reverse complement strand
CGGGCCTGTCCCGGTCCGGGAGGGCGGGGACCCTGTCGGCGCACACCGGCCAGAGGGTGGGCAGGGCCGGGGCTGGAGAAGTAAGGGCCCGAGCAGGTCAGGTGACAGGTGCTCGTGCCACCGGCGCCACTCCCTCCAGCCTCCTTCCTCCTCCTGCCACGTCCTGGGGGCTGGTGGGGCGGTGGGAGGCGAGGTCGAGGGAAGACTGGGTGCTGGAGGTGGTATTCCAGAGTGGGAAACTCGGCAGGATTTCTTTCAGAGAATTCCAACAAAATCGGGGGAAGGATTCATTCTGCTCTCTAGGGCAGAAAGAGAATGGAAGGTCTGAAGGCTTGCAGAAATAAATGTGTGACCTGAAAGAACGAAGCAGAGAGGACTCAAGGTAGGGACCTTTCTATCCCAGGAGGCTAGAAACAGAAAGGTCTCTCTTCCCTGTGGAAGGACAGGCAGGTCTGGGGTTCCCTGGACTCTCTCGGACTGGAGTCTAAGCCTTACCAAATCAAACTGGGCACAGTCACCGTCCTCAGGGAGCCTCCATTGAGCCCTGTTTTTAACAAGTCACTTGCCCAGTCTAGGGTAGTAAGCTTCTCACTGAAAATCTCCTCATACCCTTCATGGAGTACTTCCCAGGGGATACACACCTCTTTTATTCAAGCCAGAAATTCCTTTATGGCATTTCCACACTAGGGTGATTATGTAACTTCTCAGATAAAGCTGTATCAACATATCCTCTATTAGGTGACATCCTTGGCTGAAACATTCCGTTGCATGAATCACCGGGGCGTTCTACACTAATAAGCAGGGAGCATGTGTGACCTACTGCAGTCCCAGAGGGCCCCTCAGAGGCTCCTTTTTTTTTTTTAAATTGAGACGGAGTCTCCCTCTGTCGCCTGGGGTGCAGTGGCGCGATCTCAGCTCACCTTCGCGCCATCTCAGCTCACCTTCGCCATCTCAGCTCACCTTCGCCGCCGGGCTTCTTTCTAGTCACTGCAATTGGCTGTGTGGCCTAGAACATCACTGCGGCTTTTGTGTCTTAGTTTTCCCTTTATGGACCAGAGCTAATCATGGTAATCTCAGTTGAGCAGGGAGAATTACCTACACACGCCTGTAAGCCTCAGTCATATCCTCTGGAAGTGGTTCTCGAACTAGAGGCTGAAGCGCAGCACGCTTGTGGCTGCAGCACACTTTGTTTACCAGTCTTAGCTCAAAATCACACTTTATTATATTTTAAAATATTAGGCACTTATAGGAAATTATTGACATTTGAAAGCACACTTTAGTATGTATCAATTTCTGAGAGTCTGGTATAGAGAAGAAGCATTAAAGTGCAGCAGTTCTTTGTCATTAACTGAGTGACACAATAAGGGTGATACAATATGTGATGGAGTTAAAGAGTCGGTGTCCTGGGTTCAAATTCTGGCTCTACCATTCTCTAGTTATGTGATCTTGGAAAAATTACTAAACTTCTCTGTGCCTTAGTTTCTTCATCTGTTATACTCAGAGATGATGATGATGATAATAATGCCTATCTCAGGTTATTGGGAGGATTAAGTAAATGCTTTCCTTAAAACAGTATTGGGCACATAGTGAGCACTTATTATACAAAAATACCGAGTGCTTGCCATATACCAGGCACTGGGGATCCGGCAGGTGACTTTTTTTTGCTGAGCTTACATTCTAGTGGGCAAAGGAAGTCAGTAAACAAAATATGTTGGGTGATAAAAGCGTTAGGAAAAAATAATAAGGCGAGGTGTGGTGGCTCATGCCTATAATCCCAGCAATATGGGAGGCTGAGGCAAGAGGATCACTTGAGGCCAAGAGTTTGAGACCAGCCTGGGCAACACAGAGAGACTCTGTCTTTACAAAAATTAAAAAAATAGCTGGGTGTGGTGTTGTGCGCCTGTAGTCCCAACTACTTGGGAGGCTGAGGTGGGAGGATCGCTTGAAGCCAGAAGGTCAAGGCTTCAGTGAGCCGTGATTTCACCACTGTACTGCAGCGTGGGTGACAGAGTGAGAACCTGTCTCAATAATAATAAAAATAATTTAAAAGCCAGTAGAGAGAGAGACAGGAGATGGGGTGATGCTATTTATACAGGATGGTCAGGGAAGCCACCTGTGGTAAAGTGACATTTGAGAAGACCCCTGAAGGAGAGGGGTGAGTCATGTGGACATCTGGAGGAAGACTTTGCTGGCAGAGGGAACTGCAAGGGAAAAGTCTCCAAGTACTGGGGCTGGGGGCAGTGACTGAGGAGATATGTAGCTAGAAATGGATAGCCCTTCTACACTGTGGTTGAGGATTGGCTTTTACATGGGGAAATAGGAAGACATTAAAAGTTTCTGAGCAAAGGAGGGACATAGTTTGCCTTCTACTGTAGATGCATCCACATGCTGCTGTATGGAGTGGCCTTTGGAGAGAGGGTGGATGGTAGGAGGGAGGGTAAAAATGGGACTTAGGAGATTCCTATAGCATTCCAAACAAGATGTGATGGTGGCCTTGACATGGTGGAAGTGGTGAAGCTGTGAGAAGCCCTGGGCCCTTGATAAGTGCTAGCTGTTATCATGCAGCTTTGAGAGTTCATATGGTCTTCTGAGCCCCAGTTTCCTCACTTGCAGAATTAAGGGGCTGAGCTCATTCATCATTCCCTCTTAGCTCTTAGAAAGTTCTGGTTCCTGAAAAGCTGTGTAAATACTGTCTAAATTGAAATGGGTTTGAGAGTAGGTGCTGCTGAATGAAAATAATCTTGGGTTGAATCTTTTGATAAGTGCTTTTGTAGGGTGAAGAATAACCCTTCGATTTGTTTTATAAGTGGAGTTTAAGATATTTGGATTGCTGGAGATGAGTTTCTTACATTTTAGAAATGTAAAGAATAGGAAGGTACTAAAAGTGCTCAGAATATTTTATCATGGAAAATTGCCTTTTATTCCAAAAATGCTTGATTCCTTCTCAATCTAGGGCATGGTTTATTTTGAATATGAAGAGCAGAGAGAAAGCCTGAATGAGTTTTTTTGTTGTAACTAAAAGTTGAGCAGGGTCAAACTATCCCTTATGGGGAAAAGCCATTAGCAAATTAATGAATTATAGAGCTTAAAAAATTCTTTTTTGAGTTGTATAGCGAAGAATAGGGAAAATTTGCTCCATGCTTTGATTATAGGTATTTGTGTGTAAAAACATTAACCAAATTGGGACCCATTTATGAAATGCAGTAGTGAAATTTCAAGATGAACTGTGTTACTACTGGAAACTACTAAAAATGTTAAAGAAGTGGGGAAGGCAGTCAAACATTATTAGCTTTGAAAAAAAGTATAAACAGGTCTTTGGAGATGGGCTTTGCTAAATGATTTTTCCAGAGGAAAATAGATTACTTCCTTTTTACCTTAACATTTTATATGTTTTGTTCAAATGTATGCACATACAATTTCTAATATTGGGAGGAGAATAAATATTGATGACAATTCAGCAACTATTTTATCAGTATTGCTACATGCTGTGGTCCTGTGGAGATAGTTGAAAATGCATGAGTCTTGTCCTCAGGAAACTCACAGTCTACTCTGGGACACAATGGCAGGATGTATTAGTGGGTAAGATAATAAAGGCCTCAGACCCACAGCCTGAGCACTGATGCAGGGAAACTCACTCCCATTTGGAGGATTAAGGCCACTTTCTGAAGGAGGTGGCATATCCCTGAGCGTATGCCTAGCAGCAACTGCTGCAGAACTACAAAAGCAAGTCTTCAAAGACCACATTGCAGCTCTGTTTGTGGCCTGAATTCTAACCCCACTCTTCTCTCTGGTGTGGCAACCAGCTGAACTGAACCCCTGCTTCCAGAGGCTACCTTTCATCTGTACCTCGGTCCAGAGAGGCGTGTGCTTCCTTCCCTTCCACCATGCCTGCCTTCTGAGGCCTCCTATGGGCCATGATTCCAAGGCCTGACTTGAACTTACAGACCCCTCATTTTCTATCGGTGTGTATATACACATTGTCTAAAGCAGGGTTTCTCCTCACACTAGTGACATTTTAGGCTAGGAAACCCTTTTTCGTGGGGGGCTGTCTGGTGTGTTAGAAGATGTTGAGTACTAGATGCAAATAACACCTCCCCCTCCTCCCTAGTGTGACAACCAAAAATGTCTTCAGATATTGACAAATGCCCCTCTTGGAAGGGAGGGCACAAATTGTCCCCAGTTGAGGCTCAGGACACACTACCCCAAAATGTAACTGTAGGAGACTAGAATATGCCACCCCAGAATATACTTCTTTGGCATATTTTGAGCTGATTATTCTAGGAAACTGCAGCTGGAAAAGCTGCCCTTTTGTGAAAGAAATGTATATCTATAAAGGAAATCTGATACAGTATCTGCATCATGAAGAGGGCTGCTCCAGACAACTTTTATCTGGGTGACTTTATCTGCATAACAAGACGACCTTTATTCACCATACATTTGTACTTTCACCCTCCCACAACTTACGTTTCCACCACCCCTTGAAGGCCCAAGCCCTATTCCTTTCCGTAGCTCAGGATACTATATAAGCTGCAACCATCTGACCCTTTGGAGTCTCATAATTTGTGGGACTCCCATGTGTATATATGTAATTAAAATGTTTTTTTCCTGTTAACCTGTCTCATGTCAAATTAATTCGTAGTCCAGCCAAGGAAACTACAAGGGTAGAGGGAAGCCAGTTTTCACCCTGTAAGAACCAATGATCTAGAAGGTGCCTTAAGATTCCTATTATCATCTTTATTTATATATATGATATGAAATTTTTTCCAA
This sequence comes from Mandrillus leucophaeus, assembly GCF_000951045.1. NCBI lineage: Eukaryota > Metazoa > Chordata > Mammalia > Primates > Cercopithecidae > Mandrillus > Mandrillus leucophaeus. The sequence continues at coordinate 372,699 of NW_012102976.1, read as the reverse complement.
TCAAATCTAGATTTGAAACGTACACATCAGAAACACTTTCCTTTTTATTTGGCAAGTCATTGCTTCCTGATTACCTCGGAGCACTTTGCAAATGATTCCACAAAGAACCTCTAAACTGAAGGATGACCCATGAGGAACCCTGTGGGTGTAGCTGCCAGATCAAAATGTCTTTGTAATATTGAGAGATTTGTGTGCATTGTGCATTCTGTTCCATAATATTGCCATGTTTATTTTGATGTGAACTTAATGTGCTCCCCACGCCTATACCTATAGTACAGCATCCCAAATGTTTATCTTGTTTACCCTGCAACTTTGATTCCCTCCTCACCGCAGGTCTCAAAGGATGGTGGTAGCCCACTTTGAGGAATAAGACACTGCACACTGTTACAGGTCCATTCAAGCTTTCAGTACTGCATAATTGCTTTTTCAGGCCAGTCTTCTCATGATCAATATTCATGTAGGCAGCAAAATACACAAACTCAGCATCCTTTTGTTTACCTACTTAGGTAGGAGGGCAAACGTTTATCAGGTTGTATTTCTATATTTCACAATGTGATTACAGTTCTTAATTATTTTAGGAACTATGGTCATGGTTATCAAATAATCATTTTAGACACACACAAATGTGTGTTGTACCAAAGTAATTAGGGGACAGCCATAAAACTTGGCAGTCAATGCCAGTTTCAACATTTCATTTATTTTCGGTTTATTTATGAGGAGACTAGAATGAGCCTTCTGCTTGTGTTTTAATTACTTAGTGCAGAAAGGATTGATTTCAGAAAACTGCCAGCTTAAGAAGAGAATAATGAACCCATTCCCAGGAGGAGCTCGAGGCTTCAAAGGTATGCTGTGCTTCAAGCCCCGGGGAATGTCACCGTGGACCCTTTAGTGTGTCTGAGAAGTCCATCCTAGAACAGAAACCCTGGCCAACGGGGAAGCGGAGTGCGCGCTGTTCGGGGAAACAGAACCCCTGCTTCCAGCATTTGGAACTGACAGTGTGAATGAGATATTTTAAGATTCTTTCCAGTGGAGCTTTTTGTGTATAAAGAGGCAACCATGTGCTTCTGAGCCTTCTCTCCAGCCTCACCTTTGGCAATTCCAACAGGCGGGTCTGTGGTCAGCCAATCTTTTACCCATCAGGAATGTGACAGGCCTGCGTGGCAGTGCCCCAGGCCTAATTATGCTCCTCTCATTATGCTTGTCGTTTCTGTTTTCATTTGCTCATTTATAGTTCTCCTCTTCACCGCCTCTGTGATTTTATTTTCTTGTTGTCAAGTGGCATAAAGGGCTTCTTAGTTTTGTAGTTTCATGGAAACTTGCCTGGCTTGGCTGGGTGGAAGAAGACCAAGATTCGGATTTAGCAGTCATTTGGAAATCCTGACTAATGGGGAGGAAAACCCAGGAGGCATGTTGCCAGGTGGTCATTTGATTGTTGGAGGAAGCATATTTGGATGACACAGATTTCTCGATTTTTTCAAAGGTGAACTACACAGAGTATGGGTTAACACAGCACAGCTTCTGAACAAACCACCATCCAGAAGAGACCTGGGAATTTAAACTTGGCATCCAAATTTGATTGCCCAAGGTGATTGAGAGAAAGCACACTTCATTTATTTATTCAAGAACAATTTATTGAGCTAGGCTCTGTTTTAGTTGCCATTATGATAATTTTTAGTTTCTTTAAAAAAGCAAAAACGACCACACACATTACTTGCACTTAAAATACTTGCCCTCCTCTTAGATACATGTTTCCTAAGGATATCTCTGCTAGCCTCATATCATAGATTCCTCCCCTGCACACTGCCTCTTCCATGTGACAGTATTCACAGTGGATCTAAGAGCTCCCCCGCCAACATGGCAACAAAGCCCAGAAAATCAAAATGAAATGCTTTGAATCCAGGGGCTCGTTGCATCCCACCTCCCTTTAGGTAATATGACTTCTATCTAAATCCAATCTATCTGGTACATGTTGATTTCAGGCCTGAATTGTTCCAATAATTATCCCATAGAGAAAGATTAAGAGTTGAAGAAAATGTTTTAAACTGAAGAAGAAATTCAAATTGACAGTCTACATTGATTCAACTCATCACATTTCATTCATTCACATTATTGGCCTTTGTTGGTTCAGTGCTTCTCTGAAACCTGAGAATTAGTTCAAACTGTATAAATTCAGGAGACTTTGGGCTGGGCATGACTTTTTAAGATTGCCTGGTGTGTGTGTGTGTGTGTGTGTGTGTGTGTGAAGGTGGGTAAAGTGGAAAGAAGGGAAATTTCAGCTTTTAAAATTTTAATCGTTACATATTATTTGCACATTTTTATGGGGGTGCATGTGATATTTTGTTAAATACATAGAATGTGTAATGATCAAGTCAAAGTCTTTAGGGTATCCATCACCTCGAGTATTTATCATTTCTGTGTGTTGGGAATATTTCAATTTCTCTTTTTTAGCTATTTTGAAATATAAAACACATTGTTATTAGCTATAGTCACCCCACTCTACTATTGAACATTAGAACTATTCCTTCTATCTAACTGTATGTTTGTACCTGTTAACCAATCTCTCTTCATCCCCTGCCTCCCTCAAACCCTTCCCAGCCTCTGGTAATAATCCTTCTACTTCCTACCTCCATGAGATCAACTCTTTTAGCTCCCACATATGAGTGAGAATGTGTGATATTTGTCTTTTTGTGCCTGGCTTATTTCACTTAACATAATGATCTCCAGTTCCATTTATGTTGCTGGAAATGATATGATTTGATTTTTTTTATGGTCAAGTAGTATTTCATTCTTTATCCATCCATCGATGGACACTTAGGTTGCTTCACATCTTTGCTTTTGTGAATAGTGCAGCAATAAACATAGGAGTACATGTATCTCTTTGATATACTGATTTCCTTTCCTTTGGATAAATACCTAGAAGTGGGATCACTGGATTTTATGGTAGTTCTATTTACAGGATTTTTTTGTTTGTTTTTTCTTTTTCTTTTTTTTTTTTTTTTTTGAGAACTCTCCATACTGTTTTCCATAATGTCTGTACTAGCATTCCCACCAACAGTGTATAAGAGTTCCCTTTTCTCCAAAACCTTGCCAGCATTTGTCATTTTTCTTTTTAATAATAGCTATTCTAACTGGGGTAAGATGATACCTCCTTGTGGTTTTGATTTGCATTTTCCTGATGATGAGTGATGTTGAACATTTTTTCATATCCCTGCTGGCCATTCATATGTCTTCTTTTGAGAAATGCCTATTCATGTCCTTTGCCCACTTTGTAATAGGATTTTTTTTTTTTTTTTTTGCTGAGGTTTCAGCTTTTCCTAAAAGGCAATCCTGATTTTAATTACCAGGAATTAACAAAAGTAACTTGGGAGAGGACACAAAGCAGTTGTCTGGGCTTGGTTTTGATCCCAATGTAATGCCAGGGAAAACTCCATCGTGAGGAAGAGAAGAACCTCATATCTTTTTTCTTTTTTTTGAGATGACTCAGGCAGAGATACAAATATGAAACTTCTACCCTGTGGTGCTTTCTCACTTTCTCTGCTAACAGGTGTTCTCCTTGACAGTGAGTTGGAATCTTCCACACGCAGCTCTGATCCCAGCCAGTTCTGCCCACCTAATGCACCGATCATTTAATAATACAAAATGACTTGTTTCCATAGTAACCCGCTCTTCTCACCTGGACAGGTTGGCCCTTGTCATTACTGGCCCTTTGGACACCTCCCCATTCCTTCCAGTAGATCTGGGCTTCCTCTGTCCTCCTGAGCATGTTCTTCCTCCATAGCCTATCTTTGTAGGCTAGATTTACTGAGTAGATCCTCACCCAGCTTGAAAGAGAAAATTAAGATCCAATAAACACATATCATTTCTATATGATCCTTCTTTGGAAGCAGGAGTAGGTAAGTTCCTGTCTTTCAGGAGGCCACTGTGTCTCCTTGTCTCTTTTAGTTATTGTGGACTGACTGGTGCTATAGCTAGGATGGGCAGAAAAATGAGTGTCATCTCATTTCAAGCCAAGATGATATAGCTAACAATTATTCTGAAGAAGTTCAAACTAAGGGTCGGCACTAGGTAATTTATATAGATTATCCAATGCCAGGTGATACATTATAAATAGAAACAAGAAGGAATAAGCTTAAGAGAAAAGAGGATGGGCAGAATTGCTGACTATGAGCAGGACGTGTATTTTTTTAGGTCCAGTAATTATTTTAGTACACAATGTTGTTTATTCTCAGTGTTCTAATAGAAGCTCGTAAAACAGCCACAGGCTCACCCTAAAGCCCTTAGTAATTATTACACAATGCTAAAATAGAGCATCACCCAGGAATCAGAGAGTATCCATACCTTATAGTAAGTAAATTGTAATTCAGTTCCCTTCTTCAACATTGAACTTGTGTTTAGTCAATGTGGTCTTTTTTTCTTTTTCTTTTTCTTTTTCTTTTGAGACAGAATCTTGCTCTGTCACCCAGGCTGGAATGCAGTGCATGATCTTGGCTCACTGCAACCTCCACCTCCCCTGTTCAAGTGATTCTCCTGCCTCAGCCTCCCAAGTAGCTGGGACTACAGGAGTGTGCCACCATGCCTGGTTAATTTTTGTATTTTTTTAGTAAAGATGGAGTTTCACCATGTTGGCTAGGCTGGTCTCAAACTCCTGACCTTAAGTGATCCATCTGCCACGGCCTCCCAAAGTGCTGGGATTATAGGCGTGAACCACTGTGCCCAGGCAGCGTGGTCTTTTAAAAACATAAATTGTGTAATGTCAGCCCTCCTTAAAATTACTTGTTGGATTCTGTTGGTATTTAGAATGAAATCCTAATTCCTTTTCCATGACCTTCAAGGCCCTATAGGAGCTGGACCTGCCTCTCCAACTTTACCTGGGGGCCATACTCTCTGCTACTCCCCACTCTTCAGTGAAAACTGGCCTCCCTGGCGTTCTTCCAGCAGCCAAGCGTGCTCATGCTTCAGGGCCTTTGCATTTGCTGTTCCCCCTGCCTGGAATGTTCTTCCCCAGACACTTGTCAGGTTCTTCATCCTTAAATCCTTAGCTCAGGTGTCAGCTCCTGGGAGAAGCCTTCCCTAATGCAGCCCTAACCAGGCCTTTTACCTGCATCCTCATCTGCACAGTATTTATCTCCATCTCTAGTTGTCTTGTTTATTACTTGGTGTGGCCTTTCCACCCCAGAAGGTAAGAGCCCTGAGCACAGAATCTTGTCTTCCTTTTTCATGACTATGAGAATTGGGCATGAAGATTTGTTGTTTGACTGAATGAGCACATAGATGAGTTGATGAATAATGCAAGGCCACAGATCTGCAGATGATATATCACCTCATGGCTGTTGAGGACTCCAGGGTCCCAAGTTGGAGTTCACTTACTGACCTCCTGTCCACGGTCTCAGAACAATTCTCCTTAGGTGTCCTTCCCACCATGGAGAAGGCTCAATTCTAGACAGCGTATGGATTTTACATAAGTTCATGTTAAATATTAGCCAAAATTGTTGAACCTAAATTTAAAGTGTCAGCAAATACCCTTGTAAGCAATAAAAAAGTGGAATTTGTAAGGTCAAGCACAGAAAAGATAATAGTGAAAAAAATTCGAAAGCACAAGCATAGCAATATAATATCTATATTAGTGGTATTATTGTTTCCTCATCTTGATTAGGTCAACTCTCGGGCTCTTTAGAGTAACCTAATATCCCTAATGCTGAACATTAACTCTGACATCTTCTGTAAGAGGGATGAGCAATGAAAGTGCTACCTTTTCCAGATTACTTACGTAATTTTACTTAACAAGCACCGTGTAGTGTTCACTATGTGCCAGGTACTCTTCTAAGTACTTGACAAATACCATCACAGATTGGGTTCCCTGGAAGCAGTAGTTGAAACAGAGTTCACGGTGTAAGATGCTTATTAGAGAGTAACACCTTTGAAGCGAAGGGAGAGAAAGCAAGAAGAAGGAGAACTGCAATGTCGGCTCAGCAAAACCTCAGCCAATCTGGCACAGTGTCCTGCATCAGGCCCCCACCTCACTCAGTCACCAAATGCATCCCGCTCCAGGACCCCTCTAGGAAGAGCACGGCCTGAGGCAAGGCAGTTCTGCAGCTGAGACAGACTGGAGTTGCTGAGAGCTGGAGGAGGGTGTTTGCTGACCATACTCCCTGCAGTTGAGCAGCAAGTCCTTCCTTGAAGTGGAATGTGGGGATTGCATCTCTGTATCTACTTAAATGTTAATTCATTTGACCCTTGTAACAACTCTATGAGGTAGGTCCTTTTATTACTCCCATTTTACAGATGAGAAAACTGAGGTACACAGAAATTAGGTAACTTCCTAAACTCGATCAGATAGCAGAGCTGGGATTTAATCCAGGCAGTGTGGCTCTAGAATCAGAGCTCTTAACTACTCAGCTATGCTGTCTTATTACTTTATAGAGAAGGTTAAGAGTAGCCTAACAATAATGACAGCAATATTGGCACTACACTTTGACATTGTAAAGCGCACTCACATCAGTGCTTCAGTTTTTTAGTTCTTTGTAAGGTGGTGTGTGTGTGTGTGTGTGTGTGTGTGTGTGTGTGTGTATGTATATGTGTGTGTGTTTGCCTGATCTGGTGCATTTATTAAGAACGACATCAAAAGGTGATAATTTGGGGTTGTCTACAGCACTTAAATATTAAATCCTGCTTGCAAAAATCTAGGAATCAGAACTAGAGGCTAAGATGCAATGACTGGGCTTGAATTCCAGGGCCAGACAGCATGTGCTGGGGTTCTTATAATGGCCTGGGAAGAGGAAAGGTCCTCTTTAGTGTTTAGGACAAGGGAGTGAGTAGGTGGAAGAAAGGTTGTAAAATGTAGGGTGGGGCTGGCCACCTCTGAGCTCTGCCAGGCAAGTGAAGTGTTAGTAGAGAAAAGGACCTGGGGGAAAAGTAGGAAGCACCATGAGAAAGAGGGTGAAGAAGGGAGAGGAAGGAGTTCTGTAGGCGTGAGCAGTGTGGGCTCTGGGCACTCTTCAGAAGGGTCTGTAAGACAATACAACACTGTGCATGACCAAAAGTGTGGGAGAGGGCTCCGTGTGGGTATATGACTGTTCCTCAGAGTGGCAAAGTGTGGACTCAGACTGAAGTGGGAGGACAGAGGAAATCCAGAGGCAGTAGAACATATCCCCGTCGACTTTGTGGAATTATAGCTACACATAATCTCTTTTTTTTTTTTTTCTTCGAGACAGAGTCTTGCTCTGTTGCCCAGGCTGGAGTTCTGTGGCACGATCTCGGCTTACTGCAACCTCCACCTCCCAGGTTCAAGTGATTTTCCTGCCTCAGCCTCCCAAGTAGCTGGGATTACAGGCACGCACCACCACGCCTGGCTAATTTTTTGTATTTTTAGTAGAGACAGGTTTCGCCATGTTGGCCAGGCTGGTCTCAAACTCCTGACTTCAGGTGATCCACCCGCCTTAGCCTCGCAAAGTACTGGGATTACAAGCGTGAGCCACTGTGCCTGGCCTAGCTACACATAATCTTTTAAAGATAATTTATTTATTTATTCATTTATTTATTTATTAATTTTTGAGATAGGGTCTTGCTGTGTTCCCAGGTTGCAGCGTAGTAGTTTGATTTTGGCTCAGTGCAGCCTTGACCTCCTGGGTTCAAGCAATCCTTCCATCTCGGCCTCCTGAATAGCTGGGACTACATGCATGGGCCACCACGCCCAGTTAATTTGTTAATTTTCTTTATTTTTTGTAGAGATCAGGTCTCGCTATGTTGCCCAGGCTGGTCTTCAACTCCTGGACTCAAGCAATCCTCCTGCCTTGGCTTCTCAAAGTGCTAGGATTACAAGCGTGAGCCACTGCACCCGGGCTTTCAAAGATATTTTAAAATCATTTCCTACATTGTGAAATTAGACTCCTTGTTCTAAAGACTGGGCTTAGGCAAGGAAGAAATCCAAGGATGGCAAGTTTTATTTTGGATGATGCAGAATACACATTTCCCCCTAACTTACACTTCTATTTTTGTCTAGAAGAGTTCATGTAATGAAAGTTATTATCCTTAAGACTTTTAGCTCCAGTGGGATTAACTGGCTTCAAATTCTTTTTCTGGAGTTTGGTGAAGTGTCCTCTCTGAGCCTAATAGAAAAATTATGTTTTAATCCCTTGTTACTTTTATTTGTATATAAAACATAGTCCAAAAGGCTGGAACAAAATCTTGGTAGTAAGCACTCTACAAAAACAGGCAGCCGATAAAATTCAGCAACATGACATATAAACTTCCTAGCAGACCAAATGTGTCCTTTGAGCCAGGGGATTAAAGGATTCTACTTGGGATCTGAATGAAGGTTATTCTTGTTACTGAGCTGATTATGTCACCATTGTTGACCCTTATGTTAACAGGTTCTTTCCCTTGTGACATATTCTATTCCATTCTCTTGTGGATATTTTAACATGATTTATTCATTTGTCCATTTTCATAACACATAAAGCCATTTTAGAAACTTGCCCTATAGCCCAGGGCATAACAATACCATAAATAATTCACAAAGGGAAGCAAGTACAGAGGTGTTTAAAAAGTAATGTACAGCAACTAGAAGAGAACTCATGAGGCCAGCAACAGATCTTGCTTAGGGTAGATACCCAAGCTCATTTATTACACTAAGTCAAACTGAGAGAATGTGAGGAGACATAGTGTATCTGGAGCATAACATATTTCTAGTACCATCCTCTGGGAAACGAGCATGGTTTCAGAGGAACATAGCTTTTCCTGGAGTAGACAGTTTGTGTTTGGAGAGGGGGTAAATAACTTCTTTCTGAAATCTAGCATTGTATTGAAGAATGTTTTCCCAAACCTGACAAACCTTATGAAGGCAGAAGCAGGAATAAGTGTGGAGGGTCATTGTCTAGCTGTGGGGATGATAGCAATGGTGGAGGGAGAGGAGTCTTGGAATCCTGCACATTGACCGCTTGGTGATTCTGAACTGCCTTCCTGTAGTCACTTCTCAGCTGGGCACAGTTGGTGGAACCCAATGAAAATAAGCCATATTCCAGGGAGCATACAAAAGGTGGAGCATATGGTAGTCCTATTGCTCGTTTTTTGAGAAACCTCCAGACTGTTCTCCGTAGTGGTTGTACTAATTTACATTCTCACCACCAGTGTATAAGTTCCCTTTTCTCTGCACCCTCGTCAGCATTTGTTATTTTTTTGTCTTTTTGATAATAGCCATTCCAACTGGGGTGAGATGATATCTCATTGTGGTTTTGATTTGCATTTCCCTGATTAAAATGTCTCTCTATATTCCATAAATATCTACAATTATTACGTGTCAATAAAAGATAAAAGGAAAAACGTCTATTTCTGGACTTTGAGATGCTTATATTGAATTCTCAGACACTGCGTTTGGGAGCCACCGCTGCTTCCAGAACACTTGTCTCTTCCGAGAGCTGGATTCAATATCAGAAGGTGAACTCTTTCATAGAACGCTGTACTCAAGAAAGAGTCAGGACACATTCTTATAAAAATCAAAGCATTTGACCACTAAGAGGTGAAATTGCTGGAACATAGGGTACACCCATCTAATAGTTTTATACATACTGCTAGGTTTTTGTCCAGTGGGGCTGGACCAGCTAAATTCATTTTCCACTCCCGTGTGTGATACATTTCCACTCACCTGTACCAACCTTAGGACAAATTCATTTTCCCTTTCTAAAAAACAAGACAAAAATACAATAACCAGCTCACCAAAATTCAGCCTCTAAAAGCTATCTGGTCATAGATAGATCTAAAATGAATTTGATGGGCATCAATATGAACCTTCACCCTCTGCTTCTTCCCTGAAATGCAGGCCACACACATACTCTTCAGCCTGGTGTTGTTCTAGAATTAACTGTGCACTTCTTTCATGAGATGACATTCAAGCCACACAAAGACAGCAAGGTCAATGAGGGCTAGAAGGGAAAGTAAGCGTGGCTCATAAAACCAAGAGGTACTTAAGATTTAACAAGATTAACAAGTGCTATTGAAAAGAGCTACCTGACCTGAGTCACAGACAGGGAGAAAGAAGCCAGCTCAATTCTCCTGGCTTCACTAAAGTCTTGCATGAAATTGCAATAAAGCCCTTTGGAAAGTGATTATGTCTTTAATGATTATTTCTCTTGAACCTTTGCAGAAAGAATGAGTTGTTCTTTTTCACTGGCCCATTTATTTGCTGTTAACATTTCTTTTGTCTGCCTTGTTTGAGAAAGTTGTCTGAAGCTTGCCCAGCTTCTTAAGTTCAAGTCATTTAATATGTAGTAAACTCACAGTGGACTCTTTTGCAACAATTCCCCCTGTATAGTTTCAGTGGGATTCAGCAACAGTGAGCTAAGGGAGGCATTCCTACTACTTTTCAGGCAGTGTGCAAATGCATGAATGAGTGAAACTCACTAAATTATAGACAAAACTTGTCCATCAGATGTCTGTCAATCTTTTTGCTCTGGGCAAAAGCAGTTTTTCCAGATGAGTGTATTCAGATTTTATGAGAACTGAGATTTTCAGAACACACTGTGCTTTATATTTTATATGCTGAAAGTTGGCTTTAAATGCTCAACAACTAGATGATCTCAGGAATGTTGAGTAATCCCTGTATAAGCAATTTGCTTAATGCTATATATAGAAGAAACTCTGGAAGCTATTCTAGGTACATATATGCATTTCAATACACGTGGGTAAACAAAGCACAGGTATTCATTTAGGTGCCTGATCTTTTTGGATATGTCCATATGGAAGATACAAGTGCTCTGCCTGTCAGGGTAGGTAGTTTGGTGCTTTCATTCTGGTGATACTTCCAGCTGACTCCTTCATATTAATTCTCCCCTTCCTCCTTGCAAACAGGGCTAATTTTGGCATGTGTGGCAATTTGTCCCCTATAAAGCTCTATTCTCTAGACTTCCTGGCTGTTCAGGGTAGTACTGTAATGTCATTCTGGCCAATGAGATTTACATCTCATTGGTCTAATTTATGGGGCTCTCAGAAGAGTCATTCTTTTCCCTCATAAAAGGTTGGCATTTGCCTTTTCCTCTTTGTTCTTCCTCTTTCTTTCTTACTGGAACACAACAGACGTAAGGAGGGCAAGCAGAAAGGTAAGAGGGGTCTGATCCTCGGATGGCCAACCCTGGAGCACCGACATCCAGACTTCTTATTCAAGGGAATAAACCACTTGTTTTAGCCACCATAGTCAGGTTTCTGTTTTCTGCAGCAGAAACCATGATACATGTAGCCTAACTTAGAGCAGGATGCTTACCTAAGGAGCCCTGGTTCTAAACAAGAGTGGTTCAATTGTCCCAAGAAGTAACTGGACTTGGGGTTTGAAGGAGACCAATTTTCAAACATCCAGTTGGTTTGGTTAACCAAAAGAAAACAAAAAGGCTCTGAAATTCCTCTCTTAATCATTGAGTTGCTTTAATGGTAACTGATCCAAAAGCAAGAAGATATTTGTCTGATGGTCTCAGATTTAGTGGAAGAAAGCTTGGTGGAGTCTGTCTGTATACTCCTGGCCATATTTACTTCTTGTTTTGGAGACAGGGTCTTGCTCTGACAACCAGGCTGGAGTGCAGTGGTGCAATCACAGCTCACTGCAGCCTCAACCTTCCAGGTTCAAGCAACCCTCCCCTCCCATCTCAGTCTCCCAAGTAGCTGGGATTACAGGGACACACCACCACACCCAACTAATTTAAAACTTTTTTTTGTAGAGACAGCGTCTCCCTATGTTGCCCAGGCTGGCCTTGAACTCCTGGGCTCAAGTGATCCTCCCACCTCGGCTTCCCAAAGTGGTGGGATTATAGGCATGAGCCATGGTGCCCAGTTCATATGTATTCCATAGGTTCTCTCTTCCCCTTCTTCCCCTCCTTCCCCCAGCAATCCAATCTTGTAAGTTTCTTTAGTAAACAAATAAGAACACCAAAAACAAAAATCAGTTTCTTACTCTGCCACACCAAATAATCAAGCTTACTTAGTGTGCACACATCTGTGCATGTGCAGGTGAATATGTGGGCACACCCATTATTGATACCATTCTTTAGCATAGAGGGAGAACCTAGACTTGTTTTTTCAGTTAAGGCTCTAGTCTAAATCATGTAAACATACATTTTAGTTTGGTAAATAGAAATGGGCCTGTGAATTGAGAGGACAAGAATCCAGAGTGGTGGATTCCCATTTGATTTTCACCGTAATGCTTTTTCCACCTCAACTGAGAGCGAACAGTAAGTATTGGTAGAACAGCAAATAGCTTCATCAGAGTAGGGTGTTTGGGACTCCTGCACGTGACAAGACTGGAAAGGCAGATTGGGTATAGGGTAAGTTGGGGCCAGGCTTAGGAGTTTGGAATTTATCTTATAGGCTACCCTTTCCTAGAGGCTTCCTCAGAACCTCAAGGCAATGAGATGTTTCACAAGAGAACGTTCCAGGGTCAGGTAAGTTTGAGAACTACACATGCTATATCCCTACCTCTTGAAAATTCACACCATATAATTGCATAATAAAAGCGGAGGAGTTCTGTGTTAAATAAACTGGTTAAACTTAATGCAGGACTCCTTCCTGGATAATACGTGTGAGCAGGTATACACTTCAAAAGGTGCTCTAGGGGGAGCCAGTGGAGGTCTATGAAAAGAGTAATATAAGCATATGTTTTCGCAAGATTTATCTGAGAACAATGTACAATCTAGATTAAAATTTGGAAAGGAGGGTTTTTGAAAGAAAGAACTAGAGACCAGGAACCATAGGTCAGGATCTCCTCAACCTGGTTTTATATTAGAATCACTTGGAGATTTAAAGAATATTCCCAGACTTCATTGTACTTTTAAAGGTTCTGATTCAGTAGGTGCGGGTTGGGCCTAGGAGTATGTGTGTGTGCATGCATGTGCATGTGCGTGTGTGTGTGTGTGCATGTGTGTGTGATTGCAAGGCAAAAGCTAATGTGGGGGTATTTATGAGTCCAAACTAATTTCCCAGGATTATGATAGTCCAGTTGAAAGTTAATGAGCGTGAACTTGGATTGAGGCAGTGGGAATGACAAAGATGAGAAGGATGCAATAGACAAAGTGAAGCAAGAATCTATTAAATACGTGCCTTGGCAAGTGACAGAATGTGAGGATAGAAAAGAGCAGGGAGAAATTCAAAGAGGTTTTTGCCTGGGTTACTGGGGAGAAGGATCGTATCACTAAAGGATGTTGAAGGTTAGGAGGCGAGGCAGCATTGGGAGGGAAGTGGGTGCTTGGTCTTGGACATGTTTAGGTTGAAATGCAAACACAGAAGAAGGCCTACCAAGCGGTTGAAAATACAGGTTTTAAATACAGGAGAACAAAGGGGTCTAGATCCACAGAGAAATGGTAGTTATAGCTCTGGAGATTGCTGAACCTTCTGAGGGATGAGGTAGAAAGGGAAAAGCCAAGAATTGAGCCAAGAGAATGCCTGCATTCCGGGGGTCAGGATCTTGAGATTCAGTGGGGATGGTCAGAGGAGCAGAACAGTCAAGAATTTTACTCCGCTGTTGTGACAATCAAGGGAGGAGAGCCTCCGGAAGGGTGCACTGATTTAGGGGCCAGTCCTTTTAGCCAGATCTTACAGCAGACAGCTATGTGCTGCAGGCTTTGGGTTTGACTCTCTGCTTTTTATTTCCATTGTGTTCTTGAGCAAGTTTGTTTAATTCTCAGAGCCCCAGTTTCCTCATGTCTAAAATGAGGATACACTGCCTCATGCAGTAGCCTTCTAATATATGTCAATGCTGTATGATGGTGTATAATATAGTATATACATGGTAGCGATTATTATCTTAGTGAGGTGTCCTTTAACCCCCATTTAAAAATTAGTTGTACAGACAAAATCAGTGAAGAGAAAAAATAACCATAATCCTATCATCTTAAAAAAAATCAACTGTGGCCAGGTACAGTGGCTTACACTTGTAATCCCAACACTTTGAGAGGCTGAGGCCAAAGGACCACTTGAGCCCAGGAGTTTGAGATCACCTGGGCAACATAGGGAGACTCCATCTCTACCAAAAAAAAAAAAAAAATAAATTATCCAGGTGTGGTGGGAGGATTAGCCAGCTATTTGGGAGGCTGAGGCAGGAGGATTGCTTGAGCCCAGGAGATTGAGGCTGCAGTGAGCTGAGACTGTGCCATAGCAACCCAGCTTGGGCAATAGAACAAGACCCTGTCTCAAAAAAAATTCTCTTTATTTTAAATGTTTGATTTCAGTTTTTGACCACATGCATATATCATTTTACATAGATATGACATCACTACAATTTTGCAGTATGCTTTTCAGTTTAGCATTACATAATAAGAATGTCCTCTTATTGTTACTTAACTTTCTTATTTTATTTGCTCAACAATTTTTCAATAAGTGGACATTTGAGTTGCTTCCAGTGTTGTTTTCTGTTTTATTTTAATGATGATTAAATTAACTTAAACACTAATATAGCCCTTTAATTTTATTTACCTATTTTCTCCTAAGCCATTTAATTTTATTTATTTATCAATTTCTCCCCAAGCCATTTAATTGTTTAAAAATTACTTTATTTTGGATGAACTATTCAGCAGCAGAATTATTGGATCAAAAGTATAGTGAATGATTTTCAAAATATATTGCCGAATGGCTTTTCAAAGGTTATACCAATTAATGTAGTTTTCAAGGATTATACCTCTTTAAGTATGAATATACTTCAAGTATATGTACCAGTTTTACCATCTCCTCACCAACTAGTAATGTCATTTTTTATGTTTTTGCCAGTATAATGGGAACTGACTGGCAATATACTAAGTTCACTGTTGCTTAATTTGTGTATTGTTTTTTAAAATAACAGTTTAGGCTAAATATTGAATATTTGTTTTACTGATTGCATTTCAGAGTATTATTGATATTAATACAAAGGTAAACTTGTCGATGACACATTTGTTTACTTGGAAAAATGAAAGGCTTATGGGAGTTGCCCTTGGAGTGTTGAAAGAAAATGAAAGAATTAGATAGGATATTCTGTCAGTTAAGATGTTAGTCTTGAACATGGTGAGGCATGTTCAATAAAGCGGGTGTTTACAAAGGTGTGGTCATGTTAAGGAAAACTAACAAGGGATAGTGCAGTACTCCAGGGTTGGTAACAATGGTATCACTTCTAGGCCTGAAGAGGTCATAGGAGGATGCAAGGGAATGGACTCAGAGAGAGAGTTGTATGAAAGGGCTGAGAGACAGGAGCTGTGGCCTTTGAATGGGAGACAGTTAATGCATGATGACCTAGGAGAGAGGGAAGGAAATGAATATCCTGGCCTTGATGATTTCCACTCACCCTCTTGTCTCTTGGCATGGCATCCAATTAGTTGAGCCCAACTGCCAGAAGGCAGTTAATACAACCCACAAAAGTCAGCCACCTGAAGCCCTAAGCAGGATGAAAAAGAGAGGTAAGTGGATCTGGAAAAACACATGGGAAATATTCAGCACAAATATTCTGGCATTAAGATACTTTAGAGTGGCTGATGATATGAGACTTTACAAATAGATGCAAGATTGTTAATCAGAGGTCTCACTTCACTCAGCTTTTGAATGTTTTTGAAAACTATTGAATTTAAATAGTTTAACTTTCAAATAGAAACAAAACAGTATGTTAATACCATTATTTGATCCTATTTAGGTATGTGAATAGTAGAATTATTTATTCCTTGCTTGAAGAAGGTTTTACTATGCCAGAATCTCAGAAGCAAATAAGAAAGTAACATTTCAAATCTCAGAAGTCAGTAAGAAAGCAAGCAAAAGAAGCAGCAAATGGGAGCAGTTAAGGAAAGTTAAGAAGGGACGAGATTATAGTAGGCTACCCCAGACTTTCCAATTCAGTAGGTTGGGGGTGGGTCCTGGGAATATGTATTAGTACCAAGGACTCCAGATCATTCTGATGGAGCCAGTAGACTGTCATTTAGAATGATTGGACAACACAAGCTCCAGAAAGAAGCTTCAAAATCTACAGCCTTATAGATGTTGATGGGATCACTCTACATAGAAATACCAAACTTAAAGATGATAAAACAGCTCATAGGGAACAGGGATTTTCTTGCCTTAAAAGCCAGTATTTGGACCGAGAGTGACATTATATTACGCTAATAACAATAATAGTTCTAACAGTAAGTACTTCCTACAGGGCAAGCTCTGTGCCAAGTATTCAACATTCATTATTTCACCAAATCCTCTCAACAGTCTCTGAGGTACTATTAGTATCCACATTTTCTAGATCAGGAAATGAAGGCTTATAGAGATTAAGCAAAAACCAGGGACCCATGTTGTTCTCCAGATCCTATGATTTGTAGTCTGTCTGCCTTCTCTCTACCTTTCAGAGTTTTAAAAAATGTTTGTTTCATATATAATATCCAGGATTTTTAGTTGTACCTAGGAGAATAAATAGAGAAAAGTAACTCTACTTCATCTTCTTGGAAGAAGTACTTTAAAATATTTTTATAATAAAAAAGGTGGTCATGGCCGGGCATGGTGGCTCATGCCTGTAATCCTAGCACTTTGGGAGGCCAAGGCAGGCAGATCACGAGGTCAAGAGATTGAGACCATCCTGGCCAACATGGTGAAACCCCGTCTCTACTAAAAATACAAAAATTAGCTGGGCATGGTGGCGTGTGCCTGTAATCCCAGCTAGTCGGGAGGCTGAGGCAGGAGAATTGCTTGAACCTGGCAGGCAGAGGTTGCAGTGAGCTGAGATCGTGCCACTGCACTCCAGCCTGATGACAGAGTGAAACTCCATCTCAAAAAAAAAAAAAAAGTGGTCATATTTCATCACTCTAGTTGAAATACTCTTCTCAGCTCTCTATAACTCTCCAGTCTTTGGATATATATACAAATATTTGTATGTAGTTATAATCACAGCTCATAGCATTATGATGGTGTAGTTAATACCTTGGGCTTTGGAGACTAAGATGCCTGGGCCTGAATTCCAACTTCATGACTCACTAACTTTGTGACCTTGATTAAACACTTCTATCCCCACCCGGCAGTAATGAGGTACCTCTCCCCTTCTTTGCTGGGATGGTATCAGAGGAGGCCTAGTGAATAGTAAGGACTTTCACCATCACTCAGCAGCAATGGGCCATCTCTACCACCATGTCTAATGGCCATGTGAGGAGCTAGAATTCCCACCCTGCCCAGCAGCAATCATGATCCCCTCCATACTCAACTATTTGTTAGCTAAGTGGGGAACCAGGACTCCTACCCCTACCTAGGAAGAATAGGCAGCATTCCTCTCTTTCACTTATCAGAACTATATCAGAAAAAGTCAGTAGAACCAATTTTAGGTAAGATACAGAGTCTCATAATATGAACATATCCAGGACCAGTCATCAACCAAGAACCACAAAGATCTCAAACTGAATGAAAAAGGCAATTCATAGAAACCAACATTGAGATGACAGTGATGTTAGAATTATCTGACAGATTTTAAGCAGCCATGATAAAAGCAACAATAGCAATCATAAACACACTTGAAACAAATTGAAAACACACATGAAAAAATTGAAAACCTCAGCAAAGAAACACAAAGTCACAGAAAAGAAATAGAAGAAATAGAAGCATACAAAGAACTAAATGAAGTGAAAAATACAGAATGAAAACAAGAAACTTAGTGAACAGCAGAATGAAGGAGACAGAAGAAATAATCAGTGAAGTAGAAGAAAGAAAAACAGAAATTACTGTTTGAAAAACTGAGAGAAAAATAGGCTGGAAGAAAAATAGTCTTAGAGGCCTGTGGGACTAAAACAAGAGCTCTAACATTTGTGTCATCAGAACCCTAGAAGGAGAGAAGATGAGGGCAGAGCTAAAAATGTACTTGAAAAAATAATGGCTGAAAACTTTCTAAATTTGGCAAGAGATATAATCCTACAGATTCAAGAAGCTGAGTGAATCCCAAACGGAATATATCCGAAGAAATTCACGGCAACTCAAAATTATAATTAAGCTTCCGAAAACTAAAGACAATGAAAAAATCTTGAAGGCAGTCAGAGAAAATGGACATTTTACCTAAAGGAGAAAGCAATTAGAATGACAGCAGGTTTCTTGTCAGAAATCAGGGGAACCAGAAGGAAGTGGTACAACATTTTTCAAGTGCTGAAAGAAAAGAACCATCCACCCAGAATCTTGCAAAACTATCTTTCAGGAGTGAAATGAAAATCAAGATATTCTCAGATGAATGAAAATTAAGAGAATTTGTCACCAGCAAACCTACCATAAAAAATGGCTAAAGAAAGTTTTATAAATAGAAAGGAAACAACAAAAGAAGGAAACTTGGAATAGTAGGAAGGAAGGAAGAACATTATAAGCAAAAATATGGGTAAATATAATAGGTTTTCCTTCTCATCTTGAGTTTTCCAAATTATATTCTATGGTTGAAGCAAAAATAATAACACTGTATAATATGGTTCTAAAATGTATGAATATTTAAGATGATCATATTGTAAATGTGGGAGGTAAAGAAATCTAGGCCAGGCGCAGTGACTCACACCTGTAATTCCAGCACTTTGGGAAGCCAAGGTGGGCAGATCACTTGAGGTCAGGAGTTCAAGACCAGCCTAGCCAACATGGTGAAACCCCCGTCTCTACTAATAATACAAAAATTAGCCAGGTGTGGTGGCATATGCCTGTAATCCCAGCTGCTCAGGAGGCTGAGGCAGGAGAATCGTTTGAACCTGGGAGGCAGAGGTTGCAGTGAGCTGAGATGGTGCCATTGCACTCCAGCCTGGGTGACAAGAGCAAAACTGCATCTCAAAAAAAAAAAAAGAAATCTTATCCCTTATTTGAACTATTAAAATGATGATACTAGTAGACTATAATAAGTTATGTGTATATAATGTAACACTTAAAGCAACCACCATAAAAGCTATATAAAGAGATGTACTAAAAATACTATAGATAAATCAAAATAGAATTCTAAAGAATGTTCAAGTAAGCCAAAAGAAGGGAGGGGAAAAAACAGAGAGGAGAAAAAATAAAATGGCAGACATAAACCCTAAAACATCAATAATTACATTAAATGTAAGTTTTCTAAATATACTAATTAAAAGGCAGAGATTGCCAGAGTGAATTAAAAACATGACCCAATTATACGCTGTCTAGAAGAAACTTACTTCAAATAAAATGATATAGGGTGAACCTAAAAGAATGGAACAAAATTATGTAAATATTAAATAAAGAAAAGAAAGATTGACTATATTAATGTCAAATACAGTACTCTTCAGAGGAAAGAAAATTACCAGAGACAGAGAATATTGATAATAACAAAAGAGTCAATCCACCAAGAAGACATAGCATCCTAAATGTGTATGCAACAAACAACAGAGCTGAAAAATGTGAAACAAAAACTGATAGAACTAAACAGAGAAATAGACCAATCCATAATTACAGTTGGAGGCTTCAATATCTTTATTTCAACAATTGATATAACTACCAGACAGTAAATCAGCAAGGATATAAAATAACTCAAAAAGGCCGGGTGCAGTGGCTCACACCTGTAATCCCAACACTTTGGGAGGCTGAGGCGGGCAGATCACGAGGTCAGGAGTTTGAGACCAGCCTGGCCAACATGGTGAAACCCCAAATACAAAAAATTACGTGGGCGCAGTAATGTGCATCTGTGGTTCCAGCTACTCGGGAGGCTGAGGCAGGAGGATCACTTGAGCCTGGGAGGCAGAGGTTGCAATGAGCTGAGGTCGCACCATCACACTTCAGCCTGGCAACAGAGTGAGACTCGGTCTCAGAAAAAAAAAAAAAGAACTCAACAATACAATCAACTAACAGAATCTAGTCAACATTTGAAGAACACGTCACCCAAATACAGCTGAAAATACATTCCTTTCAAGTGCATGTAGATCATATGCCAACATAGCTCATATCCTAGGTCGTAAAACAAACCTCAGCAAATTTAAAATAATTAAATCATATAGTGTGTTCTCTGAACATAATGGAATAAAATTAAAAATAACAGAAAGGAAAACTTTCTGTTATTTTGGAAATAACATTTCTGCTAAACTTGAAGATGAAAGAGCCCTTCTAAAGAATCCATGGGTCAAAGAGGAAGTCTCAAGGGGAAACAGGAAT
This sequence comes from Mandrillus leucophaeus, assembly GCF_000951045.1. NCBI lineage: Eukaryota > Metazoa > Chordata > Mammalia > Primates > Cercopithecidae > Mandrillus > Mandrillus leucophaeus. The sequence continues at coordinate 352,620 of NW_012102976.1, read as the reverse complement.
ACGTTGAACTACATGAAGATGAAAATACAACATGTCAAAATTTGTAGGACATAGCTAAAGAAGTGCTGAGAGGGAAATTTAATTTCCTCTCATTAGAGGAAATTAATTTCCTACATTAGAAAGAGGAAAAGTCTCAAATACATAATGTAAGCTACCATGACCAAACTTAAAAAAAGAAGAGCAGAATAAACCCAAAACAAGACAAAGAAATGAACTGGTAAACATAAGAGCAGAAATCAATAAAAACAAAAACAGAAAAGCAATAGAGAAAATCAATGAAACAAAAAGCTGTTTCTTTAAAGGAATCAATAAAATTGACAAGCCTCTATCACGACTTACAAAGAAAAGCAGAGAGAAGGCACATATAATCAATATCTGGAATAAAATGGCATATCTCTGAAGACTTCAGGAAAGACCCTGAAGGCATCAAAAGGATAATAAGGGAATACTATGAACAACTCTACATATATAAATTTGACAACTCAAGTGAAATGAACTGATACTTTGAAAAAAAAACTATCATAACTCACTCAATATGAGATAGGCCATGTAAATAGCCCTATAACTTTAAGGACATTAAATTAGAAATGTTTAAAACTCTCCCCAGAGAAATCTCCAGTCGCAGATGTTTTCATCACAGAATTCCACCAAATGTTTAAAGAAGAATTAATACAAATTCTGTACAAGCTCTCCCAGAATATGCAAAAGGAGGAAATATATCCCCATTAATTTTATGAAGTTACTGTTACCTGATACCCAAACAAGACAAAAGAGTGACAAAAAATAAAATTACAGAACAATGTCTCCCATGATAGATACAAAAATCCCTTAAAACTGGCAAATAGAATTCAGCAACATAAAAACGATTACACATCATGACCAAATGGGGATTATTCCAGGGATGCAAGCCTGGTTCAATATCCAAAAACCAGTTTAATATATCATATTAACAGACTGAAATTAAAAATCACATGATTATATCAATTTATGCAGAAACAATATTTGAGAGTATTTAACATCTTTTAATGGTTAAAAAAAGACCCAAAAAAATAAATAAAGGGGAACTTTTTCAACATTATAAAGAACATCTACCAAAATAATGTCATTGCAATTATACTTAATGGTGAAAGACTGGATACTTTCTTCCTAAGACTGGGAATAAGGTAAGGATGCCCACTCTCAATATTCTTATTCAGCATAGTACTGGAAGTTCTGTTCAATTAATAATGCAAGAAATAAAAGGTATATGGATCAGTAAAGAAGAAATAAAATTATTTCTATATGCAGATAATGTGATTGACTATACAGAAAATTTCAAGGAATCTACAAAAAAAGTCCTAGAAGTAATAAGTTCAACAAGGTCATAGGATGGAAGATGCAAAATAACATGCATTATATTTCTATATACTACAGATGAACACATGTACACTGAAATTAAAAATGACATGCCATTTATAATTGCTCAAAAAAAAAGAAATATTTAGGTATAAATCTAATATGACACATACAGGACTTCATTGTGAAAACTATATAACGATGATGAAAGACATCAAAGATCTAAATAAAGACATCAAAGGGCCGTATCATGTTCATGGACTGGAGGACAACATAGTGAAAATATTGGTTATCCCTAAACTGATAGGCAGGATTAACTCAATTTCCATTAAAATCCCAGAAGAATTTTGTAGATACAGATAAAACAAAACAAAAATCTCAACCTACGTTATATGTATTATACAAAAATTAACTAAAAAATGGATTATAGACCTAAATATAAAATTATGAAACTTTTAGAAAGAAACAGGAAAAAATCTTCAGGACCTGGGGTTAGGCAGAGAGTTCTTAGTCTTGACAACAAAAGTTCATCATAAAAATAGAAATTAATAAATTAGATTTCCTCAAAATTGAAAATTTTTGCTGGGCATGGTGGCTCACGCCTGTAATCCCAACACTTTGGGAGGCTGAGGCCAGCAGATCACTTGAGCTCAGGAGTTTGAGACCAGCCTGAGTGACATGGTAAAACTCTGTCTCTACATAAAGACAAAAAATTAGCTGGGCGTGGTGGTGCACACCAGTAGTTGCAGATACTCTGGAGGCTAAGTGAGCTGAGATCCTGCCACTGCACTCCAGCCTGGGTGACAGAGTGAGACCCTGTCTATAAAAATATATATATAATAATAATAATATAAAAATTTTTGTTCTACAAAAGGCCCTGTTAAGAGGGCAAAAAGACAAATTATGGGGTGGGAGAAAAAATATTTGCAAACCACATATCTGACAAAGGACTAGTATCTAGAATATATAAAGAACTCTTGAAACCCCCAAAATCCAATTATAAAATGAGTACAAGACACGAAGGGACATTTCACCAAAGAACACATAAAAATGGAAAATAAGACCTGAAAAGATGTTCAACACCATTAGCCATTAGAGAAATGCAAATTAAAAATCACAATGGGACATTACTACACACCTCTCAGAACAGCTAAAATTAAAAATAGTATCATCATCACCAAATGCTGTGAGGAGAAATGCAGCAAAACTGGATCCCACTGGTGGGAATGTCAAGTGATACAGTCATTCTTCAAAAATGTTTGGCAATTTCTGATCATGATTTCTGTCATTCTCACAGTTGACCCTGGTCAACGAAACATGCTACTGCCATACAACCCAGCAATTCTACTCCTGGGCATTTATTATCCCAGAGAAATCAAGACTTATGTTCCCACAAAAACGTGCACATGAATATTTATAGCAGCTGTGTTTTATGTAAATGCAACTTCAAGTCTCAAGCCTCTTTTTAATCCAATTGAAATCTTCTATATAGAGAATCTGGAGCCATCACTTCTACCTTTATGAACTGAAAGAGAAAAAAAAATGTGAAAATAAATCAAGTACTTGATTTGAGACCGATGCTAAGCCCTCTAAGGAAAAGGGGAAAGTTACACACTATATACACTGTGTAAATAAGGAATTACAGTGCTGCTTTTGTAATCATTCATCTGAACCTAGTCATCACTGGGCATAATTCAGATTCCTGCAAAAATAAAGTGTTTTAAAGTTTAGTGAATATTTATTGAACATCTACTATGTGCAAGCCATGAAATTTCCACATGAAATTAAACTCTGTACCCAACAGTTACCTACATTTTGCAGATGATAAAAATGAAGTTCAGAGAGGTTTAGATTCTACTCTGTGTCAGGCACTCTGGTGTTTATCATGATCAGATTTCATTCTCACAGTTGACCCTGGTCAAGTTTCCTACCTCCTGGTTTCTCAAGTTACTGGTCATCATTGAGAAGAGCATACAGGGGTACTCTGAGATTGGACTCCAAAATTAGGACAATGAATCTCTGAAGAGCTCTATATTAAAATGTGCAAAGAAAGGAAATCTTTGTGCTATTCTTTTCTTCCCTTGCATTCTGGTTCCTTCCTTTAGTGAGCTTGTTTTAGTAGGAACACAAAGAGAAAAAAATATAAATATGGAGCTGTTTTCAAAACTTCCAGGCCAGGTGTCTTAGTCTGTTTTGGGTTGGTATAAAATAATGCCTGAGGAAGGGTAATTTATAAAGAAGTTTATTTGGCTCACAGTTCTGCAGGCTGTACAAGAAGGATGGCATCCGAGTCTGCTTCCGGTGAGGACCTCAGCAAGCTTCCATTCATGGCAGAAGGCAGAGGAACTGGCATGTTGCATGGTGAAAGGGAGCAATAGGCAGAGTGGAGGGCAGTGCCAGGCTCTTTCAAGCAATCAGATCTTGTAGGAACTCATAGAGCAAGAACTCCCTCATTACCACGAAGAAGGTACCAAGCCATTCGGAAGGGATTTGCCCCCAGGACCCAAACCTCCCTCTAGGCCCCACCTCCAACATTGGGGATCAATATCACATAAGATTTGGAGGCCGGGCACGGTGGCTCAAGCCTGTAATCCCAGCACTTTGGGAGGCCGAGACGGGTGGATCACAAGGTCAGGAGATCGAGACCATCCTGGCTAACATGGTGAAACCCCGTCTCTACTAAAAAATACAAAAAACTAGCCAGGCGAGGTGGCGGGCGCCTGTAATCCCAGCTACTCGGGAGGCTGAGGCAGGAGAATGGCGTGAACCCGGGAGGCGGAGCTTGCAGTGAGCTGAGATCCGGCCACTGCACTCCAGCCTGGGCGACAGAGCGAGACTCCGTCTCAAAAAAAAAAAAAAAAAATTTGGAGGGGACAAATATCCAAACTATATCACCAGGTTCTTGCAAATCAGAAGACAAGGCTTTGAGGGTCTTGGGGCACAGAGTTTATGCCATGCAAAGAAAGGAAAGTCATGAGAGGGGGACGCCATCTTGCCTGCCCTCTGTACTCCAGGGAGCATTCTCAGGAGTCTCCTGTACTGGAGGGGAGGGAGCCAGGGGGAGCTTCCTATGAGGAGACCCCACTATCTGGCACCAGCTGAGTGAGAACACCATTTGCTGCCAGGCATAGGAGCCACATGGCAGTCCTTCTCTGTCCATCAACCACAGAAGACATCGCCCCATGCCCAGTGACTGCTGAGCTCCAGTCACACCACCCTGTACAGACTCCTCCACCCCCAGCAAGAGCCTGGGACACTTGTAATCCCCCCCACAGCAAAGGGTCCTTGGCCCCCAGAGGGATAGGGATGGTGAAGGGAAGAGCCAGCAGAGGAACTTGGGTGGGGCTGGACTGTGAGGAAACCCTTCCTGGTTACAGGGGCAGAAGGTTCCTCACAGTGGCAGAGCGCATCTCTGTAGATGACGATTAACTGACTTGAAGCAGCCTGAGGCCCTGGAAGATGAAGGTGAGGGGAAATGAGTTCTTTTCTCTCACTGGGCTCCAGGATTCCAAAGCTCTCTCAATTGAGTAGGCAGGTTCGTGCCCTGTCCAACCAAGCTCAGGGAGGGTAGTAAGGGGAGGATGTCTGTAACCTGGAGAAGCCAATTACGAAATGGCAAGTGACTAGCGTGACTCCTGGGCAGCAGCCTTGCATGGCAAGATCCATGCGTTTGCATTCCTGAGGAGTCCCAAGGAGCCTGTGGAGAAGATCCGGGGAAAGGCCAGCCTCCTGGAGTCTATGGTGCAAGGGCTGTGTCTTTTGGGCACCAAAAGGAAGGTTGACCCCCGAGTGTGGAAGTGAGGGACATCTGGTTGACAAGAGAACTTGATTGTGTCCATTTTCTCACCTTGCTCTGATCTGAAAGCGAAATTATTTTCATGTTATTATTTTTCTAGAGTTAAGTTAAAACAGTAGTTGCACGGTGAGGAAGGGAGTGTGTGTGTGTGTGTGTGTGTGTGTGTGTGTAACCAGTGCTGAAGTATTAATCAACATGTATATTTCTAAAACTAGTGAGGCACAGTGGGGCCTCCCTAGCACCAAGATCTGAGAAAATAGCTCCAGTCTAGGAATGAGAACACATGCTCCCACTTTCAGCTAAACCCCCACTTCTTTGCCTATAAAATGGAGAGCTTGGATTGAATGTTTGCAAAACATTATAATCCTAGGATGTGTAGTTTTCCTTAGATCCTCACAAGTGTTTAAGTCAAACCATTCCTAACACTAGGTTTCTCTTCCTTAAGGTCAGCTGGCTGTATATGCGTGTCCTGTGTGTATCTGTTGTACCCATAATATATATGATATACATGTAGCATACTGTGCAGTGTGTGAGTGTGTTGTGTGTATACTATGTGTCTGCATGGTGTGTCATACACTATTTGTTCTTGCTGTCCCAAGCAACCCCTCATATTGCCCAATCAATGCTAGATTTCTGGATCCTTCAGAAATCCTCTGTCTCATACCCAGGCAAATAAGCAAGAACACATGCGTGAAGTGACTCTTGGGCTGCAGCCAAATAGCTGGAATTACATGCTTTGTAGAGAACCAGGGACGTGGCATGACAATGGGAAATTCAGTATGTATTTGAAAGCCAGATTCCTTTTTCCAGAACCTGAAAGAGCAAGAGAGGTAGAGGCTAGCCTGTCTCTTGCTGGTATGTGTGTGTGTGTGTCTAGAGGGCACGATTTATTAAAATCTCTGTTGTCTCTAACATGCCCCCATTCACATGCACATTTGCATTTCAGACTCCAATTTTCAAGTCAGCGTTTCTTTCCTCTGTGTCTCTTCCTCTGATTCTGTTGCTCTTCATTCATTTCCTCAGCCCCTTTGCTTTCTCATTTTCCTTGGAATAGTGAGTCAAGCTCTTTCTGGACAGTAGTTTAGGGTTCTTAATCCACTGCATGGACGAGGCCCCCAGATTAAAGCAGGGGAGATTAGAATGCTGTGCAGTTGTTGGAATGCTGGGCCTCAAAGTCTTTTGACTACTTTCACCTTCCTGGTTATAGGAGGAGGGCTTCCCCTTGATTCTGGGGAAATACAGAGATGCCAGTGTCCAGCTTGCCATTCCGCATGTGTTCCAGTCATGTTCTGTCCAAGTCCATACTAAGTAGTTTAAAGTGATAATCATTTATTTGTTCATGAATCTGCAATTTGGTCAGGGCTAAAAGGGATAGCTCATCTCTGCTTCCACATGGAACTTACTGGGGTGGCTTAAAGGCTGGGGTAGCTTGAAGGTGACTCAACAGCTGGTGCTGGAGTCATCTGAAGTTCATTCACTCACACATCTGGTGTTTGATGCTGGCTGTTGACTGGGACCTTAGGTGGGACTGTCAGCTGGAGCACCTACATGTGACTTTTCTATGTGACTGGTGTTCTCACAGCAGAGCAGCAGGGTTCCAAGAGTGAGCGTTTCAAGAGACAAAATGGAAGTGCATATTATTTTTATGACTTAGTCTCAGAAGTCATTTAGTGTCACTTCTGCTACATTCTATTGGCCAAGGCAGTTACAAAGTTCTGTCCAATTCTAAGAGGGGGTAACCCAGACCCACCACTCAATGGGAGGAGGGTTCAATGTCACATAGGAGGAACAGCATGTATAGTGTGTGTCTGTGTGTGTGTGTGTGTGTACTCAATGGGAGGAGGGTTCAATGTCACATAGGAGGAACAGCATGTATAGTGTGTGTCTGTGTGTGTGTATGTGTGTGTGTAGTATGCAATGCACTACCTTGTACTAATGTAGTATACATGTATGGAGTATGGTGAACACACACTACATTGAAAATTCAGTCTGCCACATCTCATTCCATACTCACAATTCCTTTCTCTACCTCTTATAGTCCTGCTGGTTTAGATTTATTGACAGAGATGGGATTCGCAGTAAGGACTGTCATCCCATGGGTGCCAAAGCTTACACTTGGCTTGAATCACGTGGTAGGCAGGATGGCCCCAAGATTCCTACCTGGTATAGACACCCTGTGTAATCCCCTCCTCTTGAATGTCAGGGACCTGTGAGTATGATAGGATTTTACTGGAGTGATTAGGTTACATGATCTGGCACAGGTAGGGGAATTTTGCTGATGTAATTAATGTCTCTCCTGTTACTTTGAGTCAAACAAAAGGTAGATTACCCTGGGCAGGCTTGACATAATCAGGCAAGTCCTTTAAAGGAGGGTTCAGGCCTTTCCCGAAGAGAAGGTTCTCCTGCTCGCTTTGAGGGAGTGAGCTGCTGTGTAGTAAGAGGGCCCCACAGCTAAGACATGAGGGAGCCTCAAGTTGCTGAGAGCAACCCCTGGCCAACAGCCAGCAAGAAAACAAGGAGCACAGTCCTACAACTGTAAGGAAATAAATTCTGTCAACAACCTGAATGGACTTGGGAGAACCCCAGCTGAGAATACACCTGGCTGACGTCTAGATTTCAACTGTGTGAAACCCTGAGCGGAGAACCCAGCTACTCTGTGTCTAGGTTCCTGACCCCCAGAAACTATGAGATAATGAATGTGTGTGGTTTGAGCTACCAAGTTTTTGGTAATGTGTTACACAGCAAAAGCAAACTACCATAAGTCAAAACCATGAGCTCTATTGGCAAGCAAGCTTTATTGGATGGGTAACTGGAGAAACACATGGCAGATCCAGTAGCGAGACTACACACATGCTGAAGGACCCAGCTCAAATGTCACCCCTCTGCCATCGTCGTGAATTCCCCTCCGTTAAAAGTAATCTCTTGCATCTGAAATCCTATAGCTTTGTTTGTCCCTGTTTTGTGATACTTCTCGTATTCTACTTATATTTATCAGTGTTCATGTCTTGTCTTTCTTGTTGGATTGTAAGGTCCTCCCAGTGGAAACAGTGTCCCATTTATTTTTGTGGTGCCAAGGTACTTTGCATAATTCTTTGCATATCAATAAAGATGTATTGATAATTCATTAAATGTTTTGTTTTTCAAGGACAGGACTTAAACTTTTATTTATTGATGAAGTTTACGAACACATTTTGCTGTGATGATGATCAAGAGATGGTCATCACTATTGTTTTAAAGGTATTAGTTGAAAATATCAAAACCAGCCAAACATTCTCTCCTCATTTGCAGTCAGTGAGAATGTTTCTGTCATTTGAGATTCTGAAATTAAGCCTACGAATGTTCATCCAATAGATTCTGGTTCCCAGGCACTGAAGCTGTCTGCCAAGGGAGAATCACAGATCTGTCTGAGTAATCTTTATTTTTATCCTGAAAATGGAGAAAAGAATTTCCTACACCAATAGGGACAAGCTACTATTTAGCTATTACCTCTAGAATTAGGGACACTGTGCTCATGGGAGGTAGGAATAAAATTTCTTCTTGGAGCACTAAATGCAAGTCTATTTAGAGAAATGAGTAGCCTTTAGCTCCTCTTTTGAATTCAGTTTTGAGACATTGAACATAGAGAAAGCAGAAAAGTCAAAGGATAGAAAATACTCATGCTTTTAGGATGGCAAACATTTTGTATCAAAAGAATCCTGGTTGCTTTGGGCCCAGGATGCAAGCCCTTGGGAGGCTCTTTCAGAGGCCCCTGGCACCCTGCCTTAGGGAACCCCTTGTGGAGTTGTGCCTGAGGAACTGCACCTCACAGGAAACTGTTTTTGGCAAGTTTGATGATTAATAACAAGAAGAATTACCATTAACAATCATCCTTGTAGCTCTTCTAAAACTAGAATTGTAGTGCCACGGGGATTCTGTTTGGCCAATTATTAGTCACGTCCGTGTTTATGTGCTTTAGGGGAGCGCCACCTGATTACTCTGGGCTCAAGAACACCTTTTGAGGACTTACGGATCTGGGCCTCATAAAAACAGGGAGTAGAAACACTGCATTTATATATCTCCGAGGAATTTGCCAAGAGTTTCATATACATGTCTCACTATACCTGGGGATAGGCAAAAGCCATCCTCTTCTAACTGAGGCTAATGTGGATAGTGAAGTTCAGGCTCCATGATTGTTAGGGCCTCAAGTGGCATCTACTTTGTTAGGAAATTTAGAGTGTGTGTCCTCTTCTGGTTGCCAGATCTCACAAGGCTCCAGACATCTGGAACCGACAGATCAGGTCACTACTAGTTAGCATCAAGATGGTGTTAAAGCCCTGAGTCAAAATTAATCATAGCAGCTATTCTCTAGTTCACCCTATGGTTATCCCCAGGGTCATTAATGAAACTGGATGTGACAGGTCCAGATTTTACATTTCATGTAGAGAACCAATAAGCATTTATGAAATCTACCAGGAATTATTTCCCAATAATCCTGGCATGAGACCTCTGGTGTATTTGCTGTTTAGGCTCTAGACAGTCCTTGGAATTCACTGGGCATTTATCCTTATTAATAGCTTGCAAGCACAATGTCTTAGGAAAAAATTCTGCAGTATGATGTACATTTGAAAGTAGGTGGGACAGTAGGAAGCTAGGAAGAGAGCTGGTGTATACCACTCTCTCCTCCATTGTAATGGGAGGTGGGTGTGGGTGGAACGAAGAGGAGGGAGAATATTTGGGATCTAAGGAACAAGAAGGTTAGGATAAGTGGGCTAAGTTCATCCACTTCTTGCCTTAGCTTCTCTGGGAGAGTTTTTTAAAAACTCAGATTTCAACCCAGTTCTAATAGATCACGGTCTCTAGGGGTGGGGCCCAGAGATCTGCATTTCAGGCATTCAAGTGATTTTTGTGCACCTGAGGGATCATTGGCTTGGGCCCCTAGGGACCCAAGGTGCTCATGTCTCAGGGTTGTGACTGAGGACCTGAGGACCTGCATGCTGGAGGAATCTGTTTTTAGCAAGCTTGATTATTAATATTGAAGCTTGAAAACCACCGGTATAACTAATGACAGACTGCAAGCAGCAGTGTAGAGATCCCTGGACTAAGAGTCAGGGTCCTGAGTTCAAGTTCTGCCACAAGCTTCCTGCGTGACTTTGTACAAGTCACTTTGCCTCTCTGGCTCTTAGTTTCCGCATCTGTAAAATTGGGGCAAGGGTGAACAAAATAAGTGCTAACATTCCATCCTGCACTCACACTCTGGTTGGAAGACTATCTCTGACACAAATGCCTGGAGCCACACAGGGACTCTGTGGCGATCCCTGTGCAGATGCAGGGAGGATGGGCGAGGGGACACAGAGAAATGCGTGAAGCAGAGTCTCGCCATCAAGGTAGCTCTTGATTTTGTGGGGCCTGAAGCTCATGTAATTTGTGAGGCCCTCTTTAATAAAAATAATGCAAAACTACCATCAACAATTAAATGTAAGGCCGGGCACAGTGACTTATGTCTATAATGCCAGCACTTTGGGAGGTTGAGGTAGGCGGATCACTTGAGGCCAGGAGTTCAAGACCAGCCTGGACAACATGGCGAAACCTCTTCTCTACTAAAAATACAAAAATTAGCTGGGTTTCCTGGCATGCATCTGTAGTCCCAGCTGCTTGGGAGGCTGAGGCATGAGAATCGCTTGAACCTGGGAGGTGGAGGTTGCAGTGAGCTGAGATTGCACCGCTACACTCCAGCCTGGGCGACAGAGCAAGACTCTGTCTCCCCCACCCCCACAAATTTAAATATAAAACTGAATGTTTATTTAGAATAATACAAGAAATAACAATAAACTACATACTTTATGAAAAGTGTCATAAATACAGAATCCAGAAAAATAACAATATTCTAATGAATTTATTGCCCAAAACAACTTCGTAATACTTTTTCCCTATAGTTTTGGGCAACATACACTTTTTCTCTTCATGTGACAACAATTTTGTAACTATCATTTTCTTTGGAGAGAATAGAAAGATAATCTTTGCTCTAATGTGTCTGAAATTTGTTTTTCTAAGCTACTGATAGTTATTAAGAGTCCTTTCAGCTTCAGAATTCATTATTGGTAATATCCTGTACATTTTAAGGATTGTCATCAAATCTAGGAAAACCTTAATCAAGCTGCTTTTGTATCTGAGTTGTAAGAGTTGGAAGAATTTTTCCATATACTAGCTTTTGGCTTTGTACATTTTAATCCTTGTTTTTTCTCCATTTCCTGCATAGTTCTAGTGCTGGCTGCCACAGGCCACATTCATACACACCACCAGTGTGCCTCCATGTCAGACACTGGTGAGTTGGCAGAGTGGGTTGTCAGAGCCATTTCTATAGCAAGATAGCTAGCCGTTACCGACCTGTACATGGAAGTGACACAAACACCCCCCTAACGCGACTCCAAATGTATCCTTGACTCCACTTCTGCTTAACGAGATCCCTGAGATGCCCATGATCACTCCAGGACAGCCTGACCTGAGGGGAAGCATGATGGAAGGGGAAGGAAAGTGGAAAGAAGGGGTGATCTTTAACCTATTGCTGTAACATGAATGTATTTTTTCTATATGTATATTTTATGTATCAATTTTCATATAATTTGTATTGCAGGAGGAATGAATATTGTGTGTATAATATATATAATATGCTATGGGCTGAATTGTGTCCCCCACAAAACTCATATGTAGAAGCCCTAGCCCCCCCAGTGTGATGGTATTTGGAGATGGGACCTCTGGGAGGTAATCAGTGTTAGATGAGGTCAAGAGTGTGGCACTCTCACAGTGGGGTTAGTAGCTTTTCCTGCAAGCCAGGAAAAGAGGCCTCACCAGGAACTGAATCTGCCCGACCTTTCTTCTTGGACTTCTCAGCCTCTAGAACTATGAGAAATAAATCTGTTGTTTGAGCCACTCAGTCTATGGTACTTTTTTTATAGCAGCCCAAGCAGACTAATACATTATATATACTATTAGTAGATCTATGTTGCCATGTGAACCCATTGCTAGGGCCCTTCCAGGGCCATAGAGGAGCCAGCGCAAGGAGGAACCAGGATCTTAAGCTTCATTGGCATCATAGTAACCTGCCTGTCTCTGATGCTGAGACAGAGACTGAGGTTGACTATGGGGATCACAGGGCTGAGATCCTTTCCCTGAAGCTGCTGTGTGGTTTGAGACACTTGGGCAGACACCTCTAGGGTGAAGTACTGTGACCATGGCAGCAGCCTGGGGTGTGGGGTTGGCTTGTATTTCTTCCCTCTCCTCTCATCCCTCATTTAGAATTCAGGAAAGTTAGGGCCACACCTGTCCAGGTAGCTGAGCTGAAATCTCTTAGTTATCCTCACCATCCCCAAACCCATGGCCCCCTATGAAAGGGTGAGATTTTAACCCTTCAGAGGAAGGGGAAGGGAAATCCTAAAACAAATCTCATGAAAAGAGGCTGAGAAACAGCAACACTTCCTTGGTACCTGCTTAAAGAGAACATGAGGCAAAGCTGGACTGTCAGCAGAGGGTCCCACAGGAAGTGTGCCTGACTAGATTGTGTTAGGAGCCGAGGCCGCAGGAGGCTCCAGCAAAGACATGAGAGGGGACCCTGCTGGGGCTTAGGAGTGGGAGATTGGACAGTGAAGGGTCCTGAATGGGTGATTGACTTCAAGAGACTGAGAGATCACTGGAGACCTTTCAGAATCCCCAAACATGTGAATACCCAAGAACATGCAGACTCAAGGTCAGTGGAAAACAATAAAGCCCCCTTGTTGATATAGCAGCTGCAGTCGGCCAGGTTCACTTACCAGCTAAGTGACATTCAGGAGCACCAAGCTTCCAGAGAGAAATATTTACAAGTCGGCCTCCTTCAAAATGACCTCCATGTCATGAGCATTCTGAGTCATGAAGGACTAGTTCATGATGGTTAAATTAGCAAATACCATGAGCCTACTTAAAAAAAAAAACCCAGTTTGGTGACCACCAGAGGCTGGAAGAGGGAGTGTGGCCCTGCCGACACCTTGACTTCAGACTTCTGGCCTTCAGAACTGTGAGAGAACACATTTGTGTTGTTTTAAGTCACCAGAGTTGTGGTCATTTGTTACAGCGGACCTAGGGAGCCCACACAGACACCTAATAATGGCACAACACTTGGCTCCCAAGGAACAATACAGCCAGGTTACATTCCACGTTATGTAGTCATAATAATATCATCCCTCAGGACTGATAGAGCCAACTTTCAAATATAATCATATTAGGAGGATGGGAGATGGGAAGCAAGAAGAACATATGTATGCATTAAGAGAAGTAAATCCTTCCCCATAAGGGAAGTAGATGGAAAAAAAAAATACAATCCCCAGTTTTGTAATTGCAACAGAATCATGCAATATGTTCTCTGTATTCATTTCCTATCATGGTGTTACAAAGACCACATAGGTAGTGGCTTACCACTCACCCAGGCTGCAGTGCAGTAGCGTGAACACGGCTCACTGCAGCCTCAACCTCCTGGGCTCAAGCAATCCTCCCACCTCAGGCTCCTTAGTAACCGGGACAACAGTAACATGCCACCATGCCTGGCTGATTTTTGTATTTTTTGTAGATACAGGGTTTCACCATGTTTCTCAGGCTGGTCTCCTGGACTCAGCAATCCCACTGCCTTGGCCTCACAAAGTGCTGGGATTACAGGCATGAGCCACTGCACCTGGCTCCAACACACATTTCTTATCTCACATTTTCTGTGGGTCAAAAGTCAGTGCACAGTTTAACTAAATCCTCTGCTCAGGATCTTTTAAGCCTGCAATCAAGGTGGTGGCTGGGCTGTGTTCTGGTGACTTGCTTGGGGAAGAATCTGCTTCCAACCTCATTCAGGTTGTTGGCAGAATTCACCTCCTTGTGGTTGTATGACTTTGGTCCTGGTTTCTCGATGACTATAGGCCAAAGGCCAACCTCACCTCTTAAAGGACAGCTGTAGTTCCTGGCCACATGGCCCTCTCACAGGCTCTCTCTCAACATGACAGCTTTACTGCATGGCAGTAAGGGAGATTCTTTCTCTCTAGTTTACAGAGCCTTATGTAAAGTAGCATAATCACGCTCCCATCACTTGTGACATATAACATAATTTAATCAAGGAAGTGACATCCCATCACCTTTGCCATATTTTATTTGTTAGAAACAAATCACAGGCTCTGCCAGTAATAAAAGGGACTGGATGATATAACGTGTTTTGTCGGCAGTCACTGTAGGATGTGTCTGCCACATTCTACTGTGTGTCTGACTTCTCCCTTTTCATTGTTGTGCAATATTCCTCTGCACGTGACTAAACAACAGTTTAACTATTCTACTACTGGTAGATATTTGGGGTGTTTTAATGTTTAGTTATTAAGAATAATGCTATTTTAAGTAGTCTTGTACATGTCTCTAAATGACTATATGCATTCATGTCTCTGGAGTATATAATTAGGCATGCCCAGTTTTTTTTTTTTCTTTCTGTAATTTAATTCATTCAATACTTATTTACAATAAACTCTTCTTGCTGCAATTTGAAAAGTCACAACTGGGGATGGGGCTAGAGGGTAAAAGAAGGGTTGACTTTTGATGCGACAATTATGATTTACATCCCCCTACCCCACTCCCTGCCGCTAAGGTGGTGCTGATTGGATCTCTATTCTGTGAAAGATTTGCTGATGATTTCTCTCCCTTCCACCTTTTCTTCTGGCAACCAATCAAACATAAAATAGTGCCCACCCACCCTAAACTTAAGAGAGTGCACCATGGTTGCTAGCTTGGTTTTAGGGGGTATAGGTTTCCAGCTCTCAGGGACAGCATTTTCTGTGTTTTTCTCAGCTCATAGCTTTAGTCTGCACATGTCTGAGAGCCTTGGCCACCAGAGGACCCCTACGGATGCACAGTGAGACCTCAAAAGCACTAGAGCCTAAATCTGTAACTTCAGAAGGACTGCCAGAGTCAGGATCCAGCCCCAGAGGAGGCTTTCCCCTTCAGTGCAAGGGAAATGAAAAGATTCAGTTCAGTCATATTTAGAAGGGAAAGGCAGGTGATGAAGAAAACTAATTCACAAAAAGATAAACTCTCCAGCCCTTCTTTGGAGTCTGAGGTATCTTTCTTCCTCTGACCAGAAACTGAGAAGGTCCCACAAGGAGTTCTTAAATACAGGTGAACCCCATTGTAAGGCCAGCCAGAGCTAAAAATCATGTAGTATGTGATCTGAACTCAAAATGATTCAATTATTCTACACAGCTGCTTTTGCATGGAAGTGTTTGTGGTTGGCATGACTGCACATCTAATCACCCAGCTTCTAATTTCAAGTCCTCTTCAATTAATGTTGCCTCATCTCTCATACCCAATCAAAATAAGTATAAATTCTGTCTGTGTAATCTCATAATCATGTATTAAACTATCTCTCCTTCTTTGCCTCCGTGACTGTGCCCTAAAGTCTTGCATCATTGTTTCCTGGATTCTTAATAATGGTCATCACTGATTAATATTCATTGTATGTCAGGAGCTCTGGTAGGCACTTTATATATATTATATCATTTATATATAATGACATCATTATATCATTTAATTTAAGAGCATTCCTGAGAGGTAGATACTCTTGTCTCCAATCTATCTATGAGGACAGAGAGGCTTAGGGAGTTTAGACTTTGCCAAGTTACACAGCTTATATATGGCAGAAGTGGGATGCCAGCCCGGATATGTTGATGCCAAAGTCTGTGACACTCCAATGTGGCACTCTAATGGTGGCCAGTTGATCCTGCCCTAGACAATTACAGAGGTGTGCTCTGTTCCACTGATGAGATTAGGTGAAGAACTAGAAGTGATTTCAACAGGAAACTGATCCTGCTCTTCAACTATTACCAGAAAGAAAGGCCCAAGAATAACTATTCTAAAAACACAATAGTCATTTTGGCAGAAGTCTTTGGAATTTAATTAACATGTATCCAACAATACTATGCAACAGGTTGACTCTCAGTTCCTTATGGGTACATTTTTCACATAATTTATTCTGGCATGACCATTCCTTCATTCAGCTAGTATTTACAGAGCACCTGTAATATTCCAGGCACTCTTCTGGGTGCTAGTGATATTGCTGTGAAAAGATGACAAAGTCCCTGCCTTCATGAAGCCTACATTGTAGAAGGAGAAATAGAAAACAGATAATCAGACAAAGAGATGAACAACTGAGTATATGTAATGAGTGCTATGCAGGGCATGTATAGGCTGCTATCATAAAGAACAGCAGGGGTGGAGGGATCCTTAACCTGAGACTTGAAGATTGAGAAAGAGACAGCAATGCTATGTGCAGCAGGAGGGAACTTTCAGGCAAACAAATCATGTGTTCAAAGCCTCTGAGCAGTAAAAAGGCTTGGGTTGTTCCAGGTGCTAAAAAAAGTTGAGTGTGATAACAGTGTGGTGACTGATGGAGAGAGGAGTGAGATGACATTGACAAGGTAGACTGAAGCCAGGTGCTATAGGGCAACACTTCGGGTTTTATTCTAAGTGCAATAGGAAGGCACTAAAGGGTTCGAGACAGAAGAGTGGCAAGATAGGATTTGTGTTTTTAAAAATCTGCTCCTGATTCTGTATGGAGAGGGAATGTATGGGATGGAAGTGGGGAGATCAGTTATAAGGCTTTCACATCCCCTTTACACTTGTAGTGGTTCGAGTGTAATGGGTCTTAAAATTTATATGTTGAAGTTCTAACCCCCAGTACCTCAGAATGTGACTGTGTATTTGAGGATATAGGGCCTTTAAAAAGGTAGTGAGGTTATCAGGGTTGGCCCTAATGCAGTATGGCTGGTGTCCTTATAAGAAGAGAATATTAGGATGCAGAGAGATGCACAGAGATGAAGAGATATACGTGGACCTGAGACATACTTCTGAGGAAGAAGTGACAGATGAATTAAACATGAAGAGTATGGGAGAAGATGAAATCAAGGGTGACCCCCAGATATCTCTGGCTTATGCTACTGGGTGGATGGTAGTGTCAGTTACTGAAAAGAGGAGGCTGGGGAGGAGCATATTTGGGAAGAGAAATCAAAAGCTCTTGACCTGTTAAACTGGGGATGCCCATCAGGCATGTGAGTGGAGATGTGGAGTAGGCAGATGGTGGAAACAAGGCTGAACATCAGGGGAAATGTAAGGGCTGGAGATAGAAAGTTGACAGCTGCGCCATGTCAGTGGTATTGGAAGTCAAGTGAGTGAATGAGCTTATTGAGGAGAAGGGACAGAGAAAAGAGCTGAGCGTCTTGGAGAAACTCATGTTGAAATCTCTGGCAAAGGAGGAAGAGTCAGGCAAGGAGACTGAGAAGGTGTGGCCAGTGAGGTAGGAGAAAACCAGGAATCTATGGTGTGAATCAAAAGAGAAGGCTTAAAGAACAAGGAAATGGTCAGCTGTGCCAAATGATGCTGAACAGTTGAGTGGGATGAGGATAGGAGAATATTCCATGGACTTGCCAAGGTGGAGGCCATGCTATTCTTGACAAGAGCACCAGGGTGGTGGTTGCTGAGGCTAAAATGAAGTGAATTAGGAATGAATGAGAAGTAACTAAGTGGAGACAAAATGTGTAAGGATCTCTTACTAGACATTTGATTTTGGAGAGGAGCAGAGGAGTGAGGAAAGAGCTGGAGAGATTGAGGAGCCAGGACGACAGAGGGTAAGGAAGAGATTGTGTTGCAGGAGAGGGAGGAGAGACCTGAAGGAGTGAAGATCTGCTTCGGGGGAAAGGGGTGAGATCCTGGGCACCCTTGGAAAGACTGGGCTTTGCCTGGAGAGGGGACACCTTCTCTGCTACATTAGCACGAAGGAAGGAGATGCTGGTGGGCTTAGGCTTCATCTGTTGCCTTCCGTTTTCTCAAGGAAACAGGAGGCCATGTCATCAGCTGAGAGGGGGAGAGAGAAGGGAGTTGTTGAGAAAAGAGAAGGCAGGAAAGAGCCCGTTCATAAAGTGGTGTGTTGGTCCAGGTCCTTAAGAAGCAAATGTCAAGATGGGAATAAGCATACAAAGATTTTATTACTTGAACCACCTGTGGGAACAAGTGAGGAGGGAGTCAGAAGAGGCTGGTACAGCTGTCCAACAGTGCTGCAAGTCTGACCCTGAGTGAAGGAGAAAAGAAAGGGAGATTGGATGGAAGCATCCTAGATTGCCATGAAATCTGGGGAAGGTTTGGCAGGATTAATGCTGAGCCAAAGTTCGCTGTCAGAGGAGTGCCCTGTTTCCCCTGAATGAGCTTGACTTGTTATCCCTGTTGAGCTCAGCCACTGGCTGTAAGCAGCCTGTGGGAAGGTGGCCTTAGAGTCAACATAGTGATGGCTTTCACAGTACAGTGGCTGGGGCCTGTGGTTAATTACACATACACTGCAAGACACATTCTCATGGCCACCACAATGAGGAAAGTGAGCTTACTTAGAATAGACATAGTCATGCTATCAGGCAGTGCTGGGCACCCATTTGAAGTTTGCAATTATAATTTTAAAGTGAAAGCCATCTTTCCTTGGAAACCGTGATGCTCAAATTTAAACACTTCGTGAATGCATGATTGAGCTTTTCAGACTGAATTCCCAGTCTGAATAAACTTCAGGCCAACATCAATGTGATCAATATTCTATGGAGTGAAGATTTGAGACCTTGACTTCTCATATGTTTGTTTTCTGGATTGGACCCAGAAATATTCTCTAAGTTTGTTCCTTCTATAGTGCTGCCCCAGTCCACCTTTGGACAGAGACAAATTCCTTTTGTTCCTATGGGAGTCACGGTCAAGTCCTTCATTCTCATAATCTGTGCCTTTCAGCACATGTAGCTTCTGAGAAGTCCATTTTTAGAAATACTATTTTTTCTGATACCAAAAGTAATATATGTAAAAAATATGAAAACTACACTGCTGGTGACCTGCCCACATTCCTTAATCCACCTGGAAGTCATCTGCAGTTAGTGGATGGTTCTGTTATATATGGATGGCTTCCTTTCTCAAGCACCTTTGTCCCCTTCTTGAGAACATTCTCTGGCTATAGGAGCTTTCTTGGCTTGCACATAGGGTGGTTGAAAGTGCTGGGAGTGCTGGGGAGTTAACATTTCCAGAAGTGATCCTTAAAAATGGAGAATGAGAGTGGGTGGATAAATATCTTGACTAGCTATCTTGACCCTTGATGGGACTGTTCTGAGATGTGTTTCATAGAGTCTCTCAGTTTCCCTTGAGGGATTTAGCTCCAGTTGCCAACAGTGGTAACCCATTCATCAGCACATCCCATACTGACCTTCTTTTCTTTCTTCTACTTCTTTGCCCCACTTTTAGTGCCTCCTTCTATTACCTCCCAAACAGCTGCACCCAAATTCTCCTTTCAGGAGTGAATAGAACCCAAAACTAGCATAAGCACAAAGCAGTCAAATTCTACCACCTAGAAATAGACAGCTAACAGTTTATATTCTTTCATTCTGTCTATTCTTTATCTTTCTGTGTGTATGTGTGTATGTGTGTGTGTGTGCGTGTGTGTGTGTATATATATGTATATATATTCTCCATGTTTAAATTCTTCTTTTTTCCATGTTTGATGCTGTACATCCTATTTTGTTACTGATTTTTTAAACCTGTAATATTATAGACAATTATCAGGTCATAAAAATTATGATATAGAAAATAACTGTTAACGACTATCTAGTATTTCTGTGGATGTGTGTCACATTGATTTTGAAGATTACTGACCTGCCTTTAATCAGTAATAGAAAGTTACTCTACTCTAGCTGAGTTCTTTCCAAATAATGTATCTTCCAACCACGTGTGACCCAACTTTTAGCAAACAGTTATGGAGGATTGCCTGACGGACATGCAGTCTACCCTTAGATAGCATAGATCTTATTTCCCAATCCAAATCAGTTGAGTCTACTACTAGGTTGATGTATTTGGCCTCTCTCCCTTTGCCACCTCTTAGAATTGCTGGTCCTAAGTTGAGGTTTGGAATGTCACCTCCAGGAACCCTACGGAATAGCTGTAGAGAACTTAGCATTGTATAGATTGCTGAGAATCTATGAGACTTCCCTTGTGTGAGAACTTGGAGGAAAATTCACTCAAGCCCCAGAATAAGGAAAAAGAAAGCTCTCACTGAGGAACTGGCTTTCTTTTGTCTTTTGTTCATTGTCAGTTTTGTAATTTTTACATTCTCATTTTTGCTTTGTTTCATAAGAAGCTCAGAGCTTAATTCATATCCTATTTTTGGTAATTATATAAGATCAGTGTAAATCACTGGATACTAACTTTCCTTCCAAATTAATCTTTTTACTACTCCTTCTTAATTTTCTCCTTAAACTTGGTTTCTCTTCAAATAAAAAAAAATCTTACATTGGGTAGTATATTAGTCTGTTCTCATGCTGCTAATAAAGACATACCCGAGACTGGGTAATTTATAAAGGAAATAGGTTTAATTGGCTCACAGTTCCACATGACTGGGGAAGCCTCACAATCATGGCAGCAGGCAAATAAGGAGCAAAGGCACGTCTTACATGGCAGCAGGCAAGAGAGCTTGTGCAAGGGAACTCTCATTTATAAAACCACCAGATCTCATGAGACATATTCACTACCACAAGAACAGTATGGGGGAAGCAGCCCCCATGATTCAATTATCTCCACCTGGCCCCACCCTTGACACGTGGGGATTATTACAATTCAAAGTGAGATCTGAGTGGTGATACAGCCAGACCATAGCAGGTAGATTTTTAAAGTCATCTCAAAAGATATAATGATATGCAGTATATATACGGCTTCCTCTTCCCCACCATTCCTTTTCCCCCTCCTGTGGGATGTCAGGGACTTCTGCTTGTTTTGTGGGGAGGAGGACAAGGGTTGTCCTGAACTATGGACCCAGGCAGTTTGGATGGGACTCAGTAGTCTCAGGACCCAGTGGGCCTCCCTCTGCAATGTGACTACCAGTAGTGCCCAGCCAGCTATTGATGGGCAGATTTATCCCATAGAGATGTGAACAGCATCTGCTCAGATGTCAGATGTGCTTGTGGGAAAGATGAGAAGTGGGCTGCCTATGTGGGCTTTTTTTTTTTTTTTTTTTTTTTGCACAGTTCCCTGGTACCGAACACCCACGGTGCTGGCAGCCTCTCATGCAGACCCATCCTCCCTACGGCCAGACCTCCATCTCCAGCCTCCATCTGCACCATCCCCACCCCCATGGTGGAGGAGAAGAAGTGACCCCTGTGGCAGGGAGAAAGTCACCTGCCTATCCCTCTTCCACTCTTCTCTTCTGAGTCCTCTTTATTTCCCTAGACATTTGCCTCTTGGTTCTCAAGGGCATCATTTGGAAGTAAGAGGTAAACTCAACTGAATATTAACTATTGTTTTTATTTTTTTATTTATACAAATTTATGGGGCACATGTCAAAGTTTATTACATGTATTTAATGTGTAGTGATCAAGTCGGAGAATTTATTGTGTCCATCATCTGAGTACATTTTTGTTAACTATAGTCACCCTACTCTGTTATCATGCATTGAATTTATTCCTTCTGTCTTATTACACATTTGTACCCTTTAACTCACTTTTCTTCATGGCCAAATAGTATTTCATTGTATATCTATGAGACATTTTCTTTATCCATTCATCTGTTGATGAACACTTAGGTTGATTCCAGATCATTGCTATTGTGAATAGTGCTGCAATAAACATGGGAGTGCAGGTATTCCTTTGATAATTGATTTCTTTTCCTTTGGGTAGATACCCAGTAATGGGATTGCTAGATTGAATGGTAGTTCTATTTTTAGTTTTTTGAGAAGTCTCCCTACTGTTTCTTAAAATGGCTGTACTAGTTTACATTGCCGCCACAGTGTATAAGAGTTCTCTTTTCTCTGCATCCTTGCCAAGATCTGTTATTTGTTGTCTTTTTAATGATAGCCATTCTATGGTAAGATGATATCTCATTGTGGTTTTGATTTGCACTTTTCTGATGATTAGTGATAGTGAGCATTTTTTCATATACCTGTTGGTTACTCGTATGTCTCCTTTTGAGAAATGTCTATTCACGTTCTTTGCCTACTTTTTAATGGGATTTTTTTTTCTTTTTCCCATTGAGTTATTTGAGTTCCTTGCATATTCTAGATATTAGTTCCTGTCAGATGAATAGCTTGCAAATATTTTCTCTCATCTACAGATTGTCTCTTCAGTATGTTAATGATTTCTTTTGCTATGCAGAAGCCTTTTAGTTTAATTAAGTCCATTTGTCTATTTTTGTTTTTGTTGCCTGTGTTCACTTTGTATTTCTGCTAAGAGAATCAATTCTCCTGGGCAATGTACAGGCCTCTGACCGACCAGGGGAGAGGCGATAGAGGAAGAAAAGCACAATAACTGATTATCTAGGTTTGTATGGGTGAAATATACACATACATGTGTACTTAAAGTAGATATAGAGAGACTATTTAGATGTTTGAATTTCTTTTATAGCTATCTATATGTGTATATATGTGTTTGTAGCTCCCAGATCTGATCATATCATGCCCAGCCTTAAAAGACTTCCATAGTTCCTTCTTGCTTACTATAGGATAAAGTCCAAACTTTCCTTGGCATGGCCTCCATGCCCTCTGTCCTCTCCACCCTCCAACACCAAGCTTCCCTCCAATCAGCCACCTCCCTACCCCTACCCTCAGGTTCCCATCATGTGCACCACTCCCTGGCCCTCCCATGAACCCTGCCCTTTCCCAGCTCTCAGCTCTACAGAGGCTGCTCACTCTGACTGCACGCCTCCCCCGCTTCCTCTCCATAGTTGACTGCCTTGGAAAGTTCTATTCATTCATCTCAAATGAACGTTCTGTCCCTTCTGAGCTAAGCTAAGCTTTCTTGAGATGGCGGTGCCTAGCACAGTGCAACCAACCAAACAATGCCAAACGAATTCTCAAGGACCTGAGGCTGAGTCAGGAGTGCCCTTCTTCCCAGCTGCCCCCAGAGCTCCTGGCTCACTATCCCTCCACGAGAGCTCAGCCCAGGTGTGTGCTGTTCATGGCATGCCTGCCTCTCCCATGACAGCCCTCAAGGCACCACTTGTGTCTCTCTCCTCCAGAAGGACATTTTCAGCACCCTGTGCAGGGCCTGATGCACGGTTGCTACCCAGTGTATGTTTGTTGAATGAATAATAGATGGCTAGCATGGGACAGATACACTGGAAGCAGAGAAACTGAAAGCAAAATGTTGAAGGTATTGCCCAAGAAGCAATAATCAGGACCAGTGACAAAGCCTCCCCCACGCATGAGGACTAGTTCACTGACGAAAATGGAATTTTTTTGTAACCACTTGAACATCACCACAGCTCTTGAGGAAGGCCATGGTTGTTTGTTTTGGGGTCCTCCCCTGTTGCTGTGGATGATGTGTGGTTATGATGGTGCAGCTAAGACAGTGGCAGCAGGCATGGAGGACAGCCTGAGGGAAACCCCCAGAATGCCCTGCCTCCCAGACCTGAGCAGAGCCCACCTGCTTCCCCTCTACACATCTGTTGCAGCAGGAAATCCAAAGCCATGTTTCTGATTTGCTACTCCTATTAGCCATTAGACTCTTGGCTGGTTTTCTGGTCTTCCTGATTGCCAGATCTGACTTCGGGCCTGGTGACTCTGTATATCCCATTAAGATTGCAACAGGGTCAACGGCTATTGTCATTGACTACTCTCTTCATTGTCATATTTCCAAGGATCTTCCTATTCCTTCTTCCCTTGTATGAAATTTCTAACATCCACCAGTACAAGACCCAGGAGGGCAGGTATTTTGGCCTGTTTTATCTACTGTCATAGCCCAATGGCTGTGAGGAACAATAGCAGGTACAGAGTAGATGCCTTTGACGCAGGGCAGGCAAGCTCCAAAGTGGAGCTTCGCTCATTGGGTTCTTGGCTTTGCCCAGGAAAGAATTCAAGGGCAAGCTAGAGGTAGAAGAAAACAGCTTTATTATTATTATTACTATTATTTTATTATTATTATTATTTGAGATGGAGTCTCGCTCTGTTGCCCAGCCTGGAGTGCAGTGGCACGATCTCAGCTCACTGCAACCTCCGCCTCCTGGGTTCAAGTGGTGTTACAGTTCCATGACTGCTCCTGTAGAGCAGGGCTACTGTGTAGGGAGAGAGTAGCAGCTCAGGACCATTTTGCAGTCATATTTACACGCACTTTAATTGCATGCGGATTAAGGATTAGTTTATGCAGCAATTTCTAGGCAAGGGGTAGTAACTTTTGGGTCATTGGGTCATTGCCATGGAAAAGGGTGGTAATGCCCACATGTTGCCATGGCAACGGTGAATTGACACGGCACACTGGTGGGCGTGTCTGATTGAAAGTGGCTTTCTCTGGGGCCCTGTTTTAGCTAGTCCTCAATCTGGTCCCGTGTCCAAGTGTCCAAGCCATGCCTCTGGAGTTAAGTGCCACCGCCTACCTCACCTTGTTGAATAGAAAATGAATGAGTGAAAGTATGAATGAATGGACACCTGTTAAAAGAGCCATCTATTACAACTAAATGAATGAAGGGCATAGACATTCCTTTGGTTGTTTTTCCAACTAGAACCCTCTCCCTGTGTTCTGTGATGGCCTAAGTCTGGCCCTGCTCAAGTGAGGGACTTCCTCGATGGACTGGTCTCATTCTTCTGACCTCCAGGACAGCAAGGCAGGGGGAGAGGGAAATGGGAGGGGCTGAGGGACGACGTGGCTCTTTTGGGAGCCTCTTTACCTTGTGAAATTTCCTCTGGCAGCTTTCCCCCTTGGCCTGCAGCCTGTGCCGGCCCCTGCCCCCAACTCATTGTCTTTGGTTACAGGGACAGGCCCAGAGTCAAGAACAATAAAGGGAGGAGGGGACTGCTTCACAGGGTCAAGGGTCAGGGAGGGGGTCTGAAGGGTGAGGAACTTGGCTCTGTGTAGCATCCGGTTTTAAACAACTCTGTTTAGAAATAGAAGAGAAGCCCTCCGGAAAATGGAAGGGCTCTGGCAGGCCTCCTGGCTGGCCAAGGAACAGCAAGTTCCTGCCAACATGTGACGGAAGTGGGGGATTTGTGGGGAGGGAGGAGGGAAGAGGGCACTGGAAGGAGTAGACACAACCTAACAACATTTTCCCTGCTAAAAACCTTGCTCTGAAGTAAACGTGGAGGGTTCTTACTCTTCCTGGCTGTGTGCACTTGGGCCAGCCTACTTCCTGTGGGCGCAGTTATTCCCAGGGGTATGTGTGTTTGTTTTTAAAGAAGGAGAATTATAAGTTATTCATGGTCACTGCCTGAGAATTCTTTGGAATAATGAGATGGAAAAATCATCTCTACCATTTGTGTTTCTGAGGAGAAACAAGCCTTCTAGACTCTCTCCTAGGACGGGTCTGGAAAACTCACTTTTTCTCCTGCTAAGCTCCTTCTCAGCCCATTAGAGCCAGAGGGCCAATAGGGGCCTCTTCGTGCTTTGTAGGCTAGAGGGTGTAAAGGACCTAGATGTGCGGGAAATCTGCTCTGGCTGATCAGGCAGGTGAACTCTAAGGGAGGACCAAATGAGACAGTGGAGATGGTGGCTTGGCTTCAGCTCTGCCCTGCTGGAGCATTCTTAGTGATCACAAAACACACACTACTGCCTCACTGATACCATAATGTGCAACCATGCCTTTTACTTTACAAATTTCAGGCACTGGCCTTTGGCGATAACGAGGTTGTGGAGGGTCCCACTTAGGGAAGGAATGCTGACAATTGAGTTACCGCCTTGTTGCCACCTACCAGAGCATCAGGTGGTCCATTACTCAAGATAACCATGGCAACCAGATATGCTGACCCGCATCCCCTACCCTCAGGTGCTTTGCCCAGCCCACCCTGTATACCTCATGCCCCATGTCAGTTCCTGCGCTTTGCCTAATAAAAAAGCAAGGCTCTTTTGGGGGAGTAAGTGAGGGAATTCTCTCTTTGTCTCTCTCTCTTTGTCTCTCTCTCTCTCTCTCTCTCTCTGTCTCTCATGCTGCCTCTCTTATGTCCAGCCATAAGCTCCAGTGAAGCCTTGTTTGGAAAAGCTCTTTTGGCCTTGTGTGAATTTCTATGGCATTGAGAGCCCAAGAATCATGGTTGGTAATGCGAGGGGCTTTATTGAGCGAGGGCAAGTCATTACACATTTTCCAAATGAGACTGAAGTGGATACACAGACTAACAATAACTGCAATGATTCATTCTCCTTTCCAGAACCTCAACTCACAGCTGTCCCCAGTGGATTTGTGGCATTTCACAACTGCTTTGACTTTAGAACCTCTCTCACCTTAGCCCTCCCACCAGAGCCAAAGGAAACCCCACATCTCAGGAAGTAGGTTATGAATCTGGGATACCTTGGAAGCCCAGATGGAAAACCCATATTAGGGAGGAGGAAATGGGGAAAATGAATGTTTTTTAAAGCCACCTTCTACAAAAGCCTCCCCGAGAAGGGTGGATTGTCTTTGCTGCTATAGGAACTCTCATGCATTGCTGGTGTAGAGTCCAAAGAGACAATATTAAAGTATTGATTTTAGCTGAAAGAGTGAATTATGCTAATAATTAGATTATTAATCCTTTTACAAATATAACACTATCCAATTATTTTGACAAAGGTGAAGGAGAAACTAACGAGTGTTCCATAGTATCAGTATTGGACAACATAGCTTTATGGTCACAGAAAAGGAAAAAAATTGAATTTGTATACATTTTAAGAGAAATGATAAGGCGATTAATAAAAGACTTTAATTATAAATGTGTATTATATCAGGATAAAGTTATTTAGGGAAAGAGGAGTGGAAATACAAACTCGAGGAGAAAAAAGGAATAATGTAAAATTTCTGACTGTTGAAGAACTTGTTCATGATTTTTTTTTTTTAATGGAGGATATTAAATTGCTAAAACATTCCAATTCTATTTTGATACATTTAAATAGCGGCTTATAGTTATTCCAAAATGTTTAACTGTTAAAATGTTAAAATATTTCAAATTTACAGTAAAATGTAACATTTTTCAGCTATTTAAACTCAAGATTAAAAATTTAAAATACCAACACAAAAATTTTAAGGGATCGCTTCAGAGTGGAGGAGGAAAAAAAACTGTCAAGGGGGATATACAATGTTTCAACATTATTTTCGGGGACATGCAATGCAGGCAAAATGCTTGAAGACTCCTGAGCTGGACAGCATTTGTGTTCTTTTCAACTCTTTGGATTTTGTGGATGGGGTCTAAGAGGTTACCCTAGTGAGTGGGCACCGCAAGGAGCAGGACACCTGCCTCCAAATGTAAAGGTTCATTTACAAGCAAGTCTCCCAACAAAACAAAGTGGAAACAAGCCACCAAATACAACCCACCACCTCCTTCTCTTACACACACACACACACACACACACACACACACACACACGCAGCAGACCCCCGAGTCCCCCAGTAGTGGCTCCAGTATAGGCCGTTCATGAACCTGTGGAAAAACATGAGCTTTGTTAGCAGCGTGGGATGATCTGATCCCTGGGAAATCTCTAGAGCTGGGAGTGGCCTCAAAGAGGATCATTAAAGATCAAAAACCCCACTCGAAGTTGTTTGCTCTGCTGCAGTGTAAATCCTCTTGGCTGAGCAGCCCTTGACAGAGTCTGCTGCCTGCACAGAAGTCTTAGATGGTTGTTTGGTTTGGTTTCTGTGGAAATCAAGGCAAGGGTCCGAGTTCCACATCTCTGAGTGCAGACCCAGGACAGTGTACACGGGATGGCAAAGTGACTCATACTGAAAGAACCCAGTGGAAGCAGAAACTAGGAGCCAGAGGTGAGAACATAAGCCTCCCCACCCCCAGCTGGAGAATATGGAGACATCCTGGGGGCAGTGGCCTTTCCAGGCACATAGACCTGAGGTCGGAGTTCATGAGCTTGCATTTTGTCATTCACGAGGAGCCCAGCTTGCTTATATTCAGCCCTACATAGATTCCTCATGCTGTTGTCCTACTCCAGGTGTCAGGAATAGCTCGGCCCTTCCCAGAGGCAGCAAGAGGGCAAGAAGGACAGAGGAGACTGAGCTGGCAGGTCTCTAAATGACCTCAAGTCACCACAGCCACTGGTGCTGAAGGAAATGGGAAAATAGTCCCGTGACCCAGTGAGTGCTTCCCATGCAGGTGAGCACTGACAGCAGGAGACAGGGGTGTGTCATCCTGGCAAGAGAGCAGAGGGGAGAGGAGAGGACTCCTCATGCTGTGGGAGCTGGAATTCTGGCTTAGCCGCCCTGAGTCAGCTTTCAATGGCCAGGGCCAGACCTCCCCTTCCTAGTAGGGCCCTGCCCAGGTCAGGTGGCTGGAAGGGGCTGTTGCTCAGTCCCAGCCCTGGGACCAAACCCAGGAAGTGGTAGCAGGACCCAGGTGGCCTTGGACCATTTCAAAGACTGTCATCAGATGTTTATCAGCTAGTGTTTGTACAAGGCCCAGGCTGAGGATGCATAAGAGACTGTGAAAAATGTCAGGGCAGCAAAAACACCTTTCTGTAAATAGGGCTCAGACCCTGGGCAGGGTGCTATGCCTCCCCTTGGGGCCTTGGTGAAGGAAAACGCAAACATTAATCCCGAGTAAGAGAAAGAAATAGACACCAGCTCGTAGGAAGATGGAGGACTGACTCCAGGAAACTCCAAGAGACAGGATGCAGAGAGAGGCAGAGTCTCTGTTTTACTTTTCCTTTGAATGTTCTGCAGTCTGTCATCTCTGGAGGCCTCAGAACCTGGTGTCACATTACAGGGTGAATGCCGGGGACAAGCTAAAGAGAGGTAAGAACCCACAGCAGTGTTAATGGCCACTGTGGGAGAATTCTGGAGATCTTACACTATAATAGGGAACAGGGAAGCATTCATACATTTAATAAACATTAAATCTCTGATAAAAAATTATAAAACCAATCATTTTCAACTTGTATTTTAATGTAACTCACATGACTTTTACCTACATGACTCAGCCCTATGTACATTGCCAGATTTTGACACAACTGTCAAATTTGTTTGCAATCCCCAGCTCCCAAACCCTAACTTCACCTCTTCCTCTTCAGCTTAGGAGGAAAGAAAGAATACATGTAAGTAAGAGTATGGTTATTATAGGGTGACCCTGAATTGCTCTAATTCATTAAAACAGTAAATTCTTTGCAAAATTGAGGAATGAAATGAGGCTGCATCTCTTTTATGTGCTCTGTGAGTTTGGCTCTAGCCTCATCTCCCCTCTAGCAAGAATGGCCTTCTCTCTTTCCCAGGGTCATTTCCCTGTGATGAGTCCAAGAAGTCCAGGTTACCAGGATGCTTATGAGAAAGCCAAAAGTCAGTCCTTGTCTCCTGGGCCACTGGAGCCACCTCAGATGCATGCCTGGAGGCTGTAGGGCTCCTCAGCCCCTGCCATGCCCAGGGGTCCCAGACCACCACCAGAGGCAGAGGGACTGGGGCCTGGACAGCCAGGAAAGGCCTTCCACACACTGTAGCTGCAGCTGAAATTCCACAGACCTATTTGAGCCCCAGAGCTTGTCCTGGTTACTCTTACCTCCTCTGCACTCCTGATGCTGGGACTTCCTTTGCTGCTGATCGTGGAGTTTGTGGCTAGCTCCGGTCACAGCTAGTGGCCGTGGTATATATCCTACTGACAATCATCCTTTCAGCACAAGACACGACAATCCCTGCCTTCTTTCGATGCTATGCTCAGCTAAGGAGCTGCCACTCAAATGGAACTGGAGAGCCACTTAGCCAGGGCATGATCTGCCTATCAGAGCATGTAGGGACTGATCTCATGCCTACCCCTCACAGACTGAGGACCACAGTCTCCTTCTTCCCCTGCCTTCCACACCCCAAGCCCACACCCAGTTTCTAACCCAGAATGGGTGACATGTCTTTCAAGGAGATAAGCTCCTCCAAGTTTCCTTACAAACGAAGTCCTTGGAAGTCACCTTGCAGACAAGCGGTTGTGACTTAGTTTTTGAGAACTGCTCAACTTGAAGATGGGCCCTCAGCAGAAATGTCTTCTCTGTCTCAAACCATGACCATTTCTGAAACTACCCCCTATCTCTTTACCAGGGGACCCTGCTGCATCAGTGGCCATTCTGCCACATCAGCTGTGAATATCAGCTGCAGGTTGTGTTAGGGTTCTATTAGCTGCTGCAACAGATTGAACCCCAATCTCAATGACTTCACACATTGGAAGTCTGTTTATCACTCAAATAAGAGTCCAATGTCAGATTCCTAGTCAGTGAGGGTCCTTTGTTATGTGGTGATTAAGGGGCACAGGCTATTTCCCTTGTGTGGTTCTTTCATCTATGACCTAAAAGTTCTTTGCCTCCAACTGGCAGATATGGAGAAGTCACAGCTCCTCTTCCTCCTCCTCCTCCTCTTCCTCCTCCTCCTCTTCCTCCTCCTCTTCTTTCTTCTTCAACTATTGTAAAACATACATAGCACAAAATGTCCTGTTTTAACCATTTTTAGTGTACGGTTCAGTGGCATTAAGTACATTGAGATTGTTTTGTAACTATCACCACCATCCATCTCCAGAACTCTTTCCTCTTTCCAAACTGAAACTCAGTACTCATTAAACAACACGAAATCCCCACTTCCCTCCTTCCTTCAGCTCCTGGAAACCACCATTCTACTGTCTGTTTCTATGAATTTGACTGTCCTAGGTACCTCATATAAGTGGAATTATATAATATTTGTCCTTTCGTGACTGGCTTATTTCATTTAGTGTAATGTCTTCAAGGTTTATCCATGTTGTAAAAGATGTCAGAATTTCCTTCCATTGCAGTATACACCACACTTTGTTTAGTTATTCATCCGTGATGGACACCTGAGTTGCTTCTGTCTTTTGGCAGTTCACACCCTCTTCTTAACTGTCTTGACCTGCAAGTGACACCTGTCTCTTCTGATCACATTCCACAGGAGGACGTATGACACAGCCCCACCTACATGCAAGGGGAGCCAGGAAGTGTAATCCCTGGCTGGGCTGCCATGTCTCAGAAACCATTAAGCCTATGGAATGTGAGGCACAATTTGTCGGTAGACAACTAGCTGTTCCTACCACCCCTTCGCCTTTGCACTTCCTGCAACAGCTACTCACGGTGGCCCAGAAAAAAATGTCTTTCTTTTGCTAGTTTCCGTTCCCAACAGGACAAATATTTTGAGACCTAAATACTTTCAATAAATAGTTATAGCTCTGTAATCCCAGCACTTTGGGAGGCGGGTGGATCATTTGAGGTTAGGAGTTCGAGACCAGCCTGGCCAACATGG